>NC_086352.1:260451-310451 GCF_036324505.1 Eleginops maclovinus
ACCCCCCTAACCCTAACCCTAACCCTAACCCTAACCCTAACCCTAACCCTAACCCTAACCCTAACCCTAACCCTAACCCTAACCCTAACCCTAACCCTAACCCTAACCCTAACCCTAACCCTAACCCTAACCCTAACCCTAACCCTAACCCTAACCCTAACCCTAACCCTAACCCTAACCCTAACCCTAACCCTAACCCTAACCCTAACCCTAACCCTAACCCTAACCCTAACCCTAACCCTAACCCTAACCCTAACCCTAACCCTAACCCTAACCCTAACCCTAACCCTAACCCTAACCCTAACCCTAACCCTAACCCTAACCCTAACCCTAACCCTAACCCTAACCCTAACCCTAACCCTAACCCTAACCCTAACCCTACCCTAACCCTAACCCTAACCCTAACCCTAACCCTAACCCTAACCCTAACCCTAACCCTAACCCTAACCCTAACCCTAACCCTAACCCTAACCCTAACCCTAACCCTAACCCTAACCCTAACCCTAACCCTAACCCTAACCCTAACCCTAACCCTAACCCCTAACCCTAACCCTAACCCTAACCCTAACCCTAACCCTAACCCTAACCCTAACCCTACCCTAACCCTAACCCTAACCCTAACCCTAACCCTAACCCTTAACCCTAACCCTAACCCTAACCCTAACCCTAACCTAACCCTAACCCTAACCCTAACCCTTAACCCTAACCCTAAACCCTAACCCTAACCCCCTAACCCTAACCCTAAACCCTAACCCTAACCCTAACCCTCTAACCCTAACCCCTAACCCTAACGCTAACCCCTAACCCTAACAACCCCTAATCTTCTGTTATTACCCCCTATTCTAACCCACACACACACAGCCTGTGTGGTGGAAACTTCTGAAGCAATGGAGACGAAACTCAGAGAGACACAGGAGAGCAGGAACTTGATGGCAAAACACTTTTGGGTTTATTTGGTGTTACGGCCGGAGATTTGACAAGACATTTACTGTAGACACGAGTTGCCACAGCGGTTGCCAAACCAATTCTGAAGATCTCGACAATAGGAAGAGGTTTTAACTAGTTCCAAGTGGATAATCAACATTCTCAGAGCAGCAGACTAAACAAACTCTGACAATATGTTTAACTTAAACTGTCATCTAGGTCACAGATAATGTGTTTACCGGAGAATAGTGGGATGGATAAACTGGAGCTAGCTGTCCCTAAACAATAAAGCCAATCTTAGGTCAGCATGAGTTTGTACCCACTGTGGGAACAACAAGGCTTCGCAAGCCCAGGCTGCCCCTCCTTAATGAAGATAACAGCACCTGCAACGCCGTTAGCCTATGCCAGAGGAGCACAGAGAGAAGAGACGTAACTGAGCTAAAGATTTACAAGTTTACACAAAATATTCCCTAACAGCCTGTAATAAAACAGGTTACAAATAAACATGTTAATAACACGGGACATTAAAGTAACAGAAGAGACAGCAGCATTTTAACAGGTTTATTAAAAAGACACACACACCCCTCTTCACTTCTTCTTCTTCACCATCGTCCAGCCATCCTCTTCCTCAGGTGGATCTGCTGTCCTGCTGACTGACGGACCGCAGGATTCACACTCCATCACCTGAACACACACACAGACACAGACACACACACACACACACTTAGAACCTGCAGGTGAGTAATGTCAGTCTGACTCTGGAACAGACTGAGGATGTCTCTATTTTCAGATGACAAATGGGAAAAGACTTCAGTGTTTGTAGACTCAGACAGAAGCAGACGAGTGTAGAGAAGTGTTTAAAACGCAGACTGCCCCCCCCCCCCCCCCGCTGTAACTTAGACAAACCTGAGCTTCTTCATCCTCCTCCTCTTCATCAGACTGAGGGGGAGGGGCCGTGACCTTTGCCCGTTCACTCTTCTTCTGAGACAGAGAGTCGATGGTGTTTCTGAGCGTCTGCAGCGCCCCCTGCTGCCACTGAGAGAACATCTGCAGCAGAGAGTCACACAGCTGCAACACAAACACACCTTAGTATTCATACTGTGATGGCCCACTGTATAGTGTGTACTAGACATAGAAGTGTGTGTGTGTGTGTGTGTGTGTGTGTGTGTGTGTGTGTGTGTGTGTGTGTGTGTGTGTGTGTGTGTGTGTGTACCTGAGGGAGACTCCCGTCCTCCACCACTGTATTGAACTCCTGGTTCATGATATCTGCCACAAAGTCTTCCACCTCACACCGCTGCAGGTCGGCTGCTCACACACATGATCAGATATATTTAACACGCTGCGTGGATAAATAAGCAGTTACATATTAAGTACATGACGGTTCCAATACACACATGTAACCATGGTTACCTACCGTTGTCATGGAAAAACTGCTGCACCACATCCACCATCCAATCAGCTTTCTGCGTCCCATACACACCTCCAAACCCATTATCCACTGCGATCTGGACACACACACACACACAAAGTCTATAGCACTTTATTTGTATTTATTATTATCATTCTTTGTTATTAAGAAAAACACCGGAATAGCCGTGCAAGGACTTCCGGTAAAGACCTTGTCAGTAGGGCCTTGCTCAATTTGTGGCATTTGCAAGCAGTGGCAAGTACTTCCGGTGGCAGCCGCAGATGCCACTAGCTACCACAGATGCCAGTACTTGCCGATGGCTGCTGAAGGGGAATTACCACTGGATGCCGAGGTAAACAAATGTTTAAGGTAGTTACCACTCGCTCTCCGTGGCAAATGCTGCTGTTTTAACACTTACTTATCGTGGAAAATGTCTCAGTCCAGTAGAGGGCGCTTTCTCGGTGGAATCGGCTAATATCTATATGTTTTCATATTTCATAATAAAATGTACCTCACTATCATCATGTGTGTTAAGTACCGTACTGTTTAATATATACATCTAGGGCTGCAATGATTATTTTAGGAGTCGACTAGTCAATGATTCTCTCCTCTCCTTTTTTTATTTTATTGGCGGTTGGCATCCAACTCGGTGCATTAACGCCACCACCTGTTACGGGTGTGGAGCATCAATGGGGAATAGACACTTTATAAACAAAACAATGGGAAAATGAATGGTCCTTTTGCTTCCCCTTCAGAACCGGAAGCAGTAAAATGCTAATCCACAGCATACTAAATGACGGTGGTTGCTTGCCAACTCTATTGCAATTTCATTTGCGTGTGTTCTAATGAGTCATGAGTTAAATACATAGGTTGCTTAAATAATACGACCTACACATGAATACACATGACCATTGTCGACTAATCGTTGCAGCTTTATATACATCTAAACCAGGGGTGCCCAATCAGTCGATCGCGGTCTACCAGTCGATCGCGGGCTGAGTTCCAGTCGATCGCGAGAAAATGTTGTGTGTAGGGTATCCTCCTACTGTTGTGTAAAATAGGCCTGCATTCAAACCTCTTAAATAGGCACAATGAACTGCTGATCGCGTGAAGCAGTGTGTAGATGTGTACAGCGGTAGTAAGGTAGATCAGGCATAATCAAACATCTCACGCGCTTCTGTCTATCGCAGGGTATGGTTGCTAGGCGCTAACTAAGGACTTGGAAGGGCGCGAGAAACTTGACTAGAGCCAGTGGATACTCCCATGGCGGCAGAAGCTACAACATCTAAAACATTTTCATTCAGAGTGGGAGGAGGATTATTGTTTTCGTGTATTCCAATGCCAAGTCCATCTGTCTTATCTGCAATGCAAATGTGGCTTTACCAAAGAAAGGGGATTTGGAGCGGCATTTCAAGACGGTCCACAAGAGCTACGATACGAACTGTCCAGCTAAATCTCCACTGCGCACCCGAAAAGTCAAGGAATTGAAAAGTCAGCTAGCAGCACAACAGTCCATTTTTACCAGGCCCAATACCACGAGTAAGGCTGCAACCACAGCTTCTTATCGTGTCTGTCGTGTTCTTGCAAAAGGAGAGAAATCTTTCGAGGATGGGGAGATTGTGAAGCGTCATGGAAGCCGAGGATGCGCTTTCTGCTGATTTTAAAAATCGAAAGGAGATTGTGTCTGCTGTTCAGGATGTGCAGCTATCAGGAGATTCTGTTACACGGCGATGCGAGGGAATGGCGGAGGATGTTGAACAGCAATTGAGGAATGATGTTGACTCATGTGAGTGTTTTTCTCTGCAAGTCGATGAATCCACTGATGCTGTGGATGTGGCTCAGCTATGTGTGTTCATTAGAACGGTTTTCGACAATATGAGTGTAAAAGAAGAGCTGCCTTTGAGAGGGCACACAAGAGGCACAGACATGTTTCAGGTTTTTAAGGAATTTGTTAGTAAGAGCAAGTTGCCCCTCTTCAATTAAAGACTTTCTGAAACGTTCAAACCATGCTGAGTGTGCACAGCTAGAAGACAGTCAGTGGCTCTTGGATTCAGCCTTTCATACTGATCTGACTGACAAGCTCAATCACTTGAATCTAGAGCTGCAGGGTAAGAACAAACACATCATCAACATGATCAGCTCCGTGAACTCCTTTAACAGCAAGTTGTTGCTGCTATCAAGCAGGCTGCAACAGTGAGATCTGCAGAACTCTCCACACATGGACACAGAACTTAAGCGTCAGGGCAAAGACTGTGCGGAGCTTGAGAGTGCACGTTATGATGATCAAGTGCAAAGCCTCTCTCAGAATTTGACAGGCGCTTTACTGACTTTGCATCCATTGAGCCTGTTGTCAGTTTTCTCAGTTTTCCACTTGAGGAGAATCTAGATGTGGATTGTATAACGTCCAAAGGGGCATCACTCTTCAACCTGGAGAGCGGTGCTATTGAGAATGAGATCCTCACACTAAATAATGACATTGAGCTCAAATCAAGAGACCTGACACAAAGGTCCAATTCTGGAATCTAATGCAGAAAGAGAAGTACCCCAACCTCAGACACACTGCAAAGAAGTTGGATCAACATGTTTGTGTGAGTCTGCCTTTTCACATATGAACATCATTAAGTCAAAACACAGATCCACCAGGACTGATGAGCACCTCACGGCCTGCTTACGGCTGGCACTCAGCTCCTACTGTCCGGACTATGAGAGACTAGCTTCCTCCTCTCAGTGCCAGAAGTCCCACTAAGGTAGAGACCCACTTTTCCAACTTGAATTAGGCATTGTATTAATTGGGTTGTATGTTGTTGTGTTGTTACGGGCCAGTCCTAGGCCTACGACGTACATTTACTTCGATACATGTATTATTGTTCAAACTGGATCTTTGTGTCAGAACATGGTGTTATTATATAGCTGCACAATTCATTGTGGCTACACTATGGCTTTCGATATGGCTTGGTAGATCTCGACACACTATCAACTTTAAAAGTAGATCTTGGTTCAAAACAGGTTGGGCACCCCTGATCTAAACCATTATTATAGTATGTAACATTCATAGTGCATTTTCGACTTCTGAACACTTTGCTGGGAGAAATATACGTCACGTAAAGTAGTGGCATCTGTAGTGGCATCGGCTGCTACCACTGGATTCCGAGTCAAACTAGCTGCACCTTTATCAGCATTGATAACACTTTTGTGCATCAATAATTATGATCAAATCGCCTTCCGTGGCATCTGCAGCAAGTTGTGGCGTCTGCGGCTAGAGATGCCACTACTTTCGGTCACGTAAAGTATTGGCATCTGTAGTGGCATCGGCTGCTAGTGATTCCGAGTCAAACTAGCTGCACCTTTGCCAGCTTTGATTACACTTTTGTGCATCAGTAATTATGATCAAAACATATATGATGCTGTGATCATTCACAGAGTGGTTTACTTTAAGTACATTTTGATGCGAATACTTTTTCACTTAGCTAACGTTTTGAATGCAGGACTGTTACTTGAAACAGTGTTTATTATGGGGGTAGACATATGTCATAATTGTGCGAAAACAAAAATAATTGGTGTGTAAATGTTTGATTTGAAAATGTAAAACAGACTTTCAAAAACAAAAACATATTTTCACAAATAAAACGAAAGATCTGTGAGTACTATAATTACATTTGTGAATCTCTAACATTTTCAGGCATTTGTGAATCAATTTCGCAATTGCCGACCGAAAATGCGCTTGTGTAACGCGATTTTGTGCTTGTGGATGGTCTTTTGATACACACAGTTTTGAGACAAACTTTCCACTGGTCTTGACTAAAATCGGCTCGTGTCACTCGGTTATTTTAGATAACCACGTGATGGACTGCAGATGACGACCCTTCCGCATTTCAAGATTTTATATTTGATCACATTTACTTTCAGTGGCGGCTGGTGAACATTTTTTTGGGGGGGGCGCAGTTGGGCGGCACGGTTTAAATAGCACCTTTTTAGAGGTTTAGCTTAAGACAGTTGGTTAGGTGGCTGCGGCCACATTCGTGCTTCTTACATTTTTGTGTGAAGTGCTTTAGATCCTTCATCCCGGTTGTAGTCCAAAGTGTTTCAGTCCCAGGACTTTGAAATAACAGACAAGGGAAACAAAAAAAGGCATTGCTCACTGTACAACCAGCTAACCAATTCCGCTTAGCATACAAGTTTGAGGAGAAAGTCCGAGTGTAGGTTCTCCCGCGATCAGTGGTCGTCTGTTGAATGTTTGAATCCGGACGCTCGGGTCCCAAGTCTTTCAATTTCTTCTTTTCGACATCTGATAGTCGATGAAACGGTGTTTTAAGTAGAGCTTGCACGGAGTTCTCAGCCATCGATGTCGCCATATTCACTCAATCTAAGTTTCAGCTAGCTACGGTGCTGCTCTTTACGCTTGTGGTTAGGGAATGATAACGATGAGGATTCGCCGAAATAGTCCAATCGCGTATCTAAGAATGTCACATTGAACTAAGAAACAATGCCATTGGCTGTGGGCGTTAAGATTTGCGCCCACAGATCTAAGTTTCATCCCCCAATGAAAAGCTATCCTTGCTAAAATGACTGAGAAAAGTATAAGCTCTCCTATAGACTCCCATGTTATCGGCGCCCACGGACGGTAGCCGACCTGCCTATTCTCAGAAAAGGCGAATGGCAATATATTATGTCCGGACACATTTTAGCGGTTCTTGACAGTGGTCTCCCATACACATTTAACCCATAAACACGGTACATTTCTTATTTCAATTATGTTGTATATATAACGTTTTTTAACTCAAAAAGTCAGGGTGGGCGGCGCCCAAGCGCCCACTATTGACGCACCGCCACTGCTTACTTTTATTATTATTATTTTAGTTGTACTCATGTTCTATGCCTTTTAAAAACACTGCCGTTACGCACATATTTAAAAATGTTAGGGTTAGGGTAAATACAACCTGATGTATTAAATCAAAATCTGTCGGTGCCTTATTTAGAAAGTATAAACCTTGGCATCTCACTGGCAGTGGGAACTGAAATCAGCTACAGCACACCCTTAAGTCTGTAGCCAAGCCTAATGACACCAGTCTACACTTGCTGTGTCAATACAGACATTTCTTAAGTTAATTATTTGTCGTTCTTAACTGGTAATAATACACCTGGTTCATCATAGCAAGCAGTGGAAGCTCCCCTTCAGAAGCGACAGCGTCAGCTCAGCGTTCAACCCTCACTCGCCATTATTTATGTTATATTACAATATATTTGTATTACTATCACAAATATAGCACGGTCATTTATTTCTAACAAACCACGTTCTCCAAGTTAATCTGAATATAAATTATAATTTAGAATCTTTTTGAAAAATAAAGATCGCACATCAGTCCTGTGTACAGATCAGTGATATAAAGTCAAGCCTAAACAGCGACATTTTCCACCATAAATAAGTGCATTTGCCACGGAAAGCGAGTGGCAACTACCTTAAACATTCGTTTGCCTCGGTATCCAGTGGTAATTCCCCATCAGCAGCCATCGGCAAGTAGGCCTACTTGCATCTGTGGTAGCTAGTGGCATCTAGAGGCATCTGCATGCCACTAGATGCCACTAGCTACCACAGAAAGTAGTGGCATCCGCAGCTGCCACCGGAAGTACTTGCCACTGCTTGCAAATGCCACAAAATGCGCTTGCTCTCTCTCGAGCTTGTTGTTTGAAGAGGTAACAGGCCGATGATAACAGCCTGTTGACAGTGAGACTGTCTGTCTGTCTGTCTGTCTGTCTGTTGTCTGTTGTCTGCTCGGGTTATATCTACCTGTCTGTCTGTATGTCTGCGCGGGTTTTATTCACCTGTAGAACCGGCCAGCTGAGCAGTGCCTGTCTCACCGCCTCAGTGAACAGAACACGTTGAGCTCCGGGGGCCGCCATGTTGGATCAATACTCTGTAAACTCAGACAGAAGCAGTAGAGTGAAGAGACGGACCACACAGTTCACTCAGACAGAAGCAGTGGCGTAAAGAGACGGATCATACAGGCAACTCAGACAGAAGCAGTGGAGTGAAGACACCGACCATACAGTACGCGCAGACAGAAGCAGTGGCGTAAAGAGACGGATCATACAGTAAACTCAGACAGCAGCAGTAGAATGGAGAGACGGATCACACAGTAAACTCAGGGTACGGTCGAATAGTCAGTTTAGTTTAGGAAGGTTCCTAATGGAGTGAAATTACCCGGAAGGGTTAGGGTTAGAAGGTTTTTTATTCACAACACGTTAACCTCTTAAGCCCAGACGCAGCAACCTGTAAGAAACAGCGTCTCAGGCAGAGTCGGCGCCAGAGCAGATCTACTGGAGGGGCATTGGGTCATCGGCGGGGGGGGGGGGGGGGGGGGGGGGGGGGGCACTGCCGTTTGAGAAATATTTTAACGCAGTGGCTACATCATAATCCAACACAGTAGAAATGCTATCAAAAACGAAACCTGTTTTTCTTTATTATTATTAGGTTTTTATTATTTGTTAATTTTCGTATCATGACACTTATCATGACCCTATGTACACAGTGTACGCAAACGAAGACGATAATAAAAGGCAGAAAGGGGTGGGGTGAAGTTTGGACAACATATAAACTACAGAACAGGACCGTTGACATAAGCTGAGGCACGCATTCGGGCAGGACAAGCCACGCATCTGGCAGGCTGAAATGACATAAGCCCATATATCTTACAGGCAGCCAACAAGTATAAAACACAAATGCAGATAAACCCAGCAAACATTCATCAACAATTCACCTGCTTAGTAGGCCTGATCATGAAAGCCAGGGCTGGGTTCAAAAAGTGAAATGAACAAACGACTTACCGTCAGAACAGTTGCAGGCGACGAGTGTTGCTGCTGAACCTTCTGTGTCCTTCCATTCGCTTGTGCATTTGCGTGTCAAGTCTCTCCAATGCAGGCTGCACCAACCTGGCCTTTCTCTCGTTTAGCATTGTGCGTCTGTGTTCCGAAAAAACATTGATGTTCAACACTCTGCCACGAGTCTCTCAGCATGCAGCCCCAGAGAAAGTGACCTTCTGTTGCTTCGGCCTGCAGCTCTGCATCGGGAGCCTGCAGCTCTGCGTTGTGAGCCTGCAGCTCTGCATCGGGAGCCTGCAGCTCTGCGTCGTGAGCCTGCAGCTCTGCATCGTGAGCCTGCAGCTCTGCATGGTGAATCTGTTCCTGCAGCCCTCAGAACCAATAGGAAACAGGCTCACTGAGTTACTATTCTACCTGCAGTTGTTTCTCTGGTGTCGGAATGTCTCGTGATGTTTGTGAGTTCTTAGAAACTAAACACCACATCATTTAAAATGTGTTGTAACTGTTAGTGAGAGGTAACAGGTATTAAATTACCCACATTTCAGAAGTACTGCGGTATATTACTGCGTTACAGCTAAAAGTAATACATTACTGTAACTCCGGTACTTGTGTAAGGGAGTTACACACAACACTGTCGCAAGATTACTTTTCTTTGTACTTACTTTTAATCTCTTAATTTCTTGTTTTCTAGTCTGCTTTCATGTTGTACGCTTCATGTTATCTGCTGTCGCTATGCTGCGTCGTTGCACTGTGTTTACCTCCGCTCCCTCGTGTTGGTAACGCGATATGGCTTTGCTCCGGTAGATCCAAGCAGTTTAGTTACTGATAGAGTTAGAGTTAAAAGTTAACGAAAGGCGAAGCTGTGGGACATGAAGCTAACATTTGGACTTATAACGTTGCTGTCACATCCGTGTTCGTTTTTACAGCTTTATGAATGTTTGATTAAGTGAATCACAGGGACCGGTATTTGACGTGGGTGCCTTAGGCTACTTTTCTGGTTTGCCGCGGGGCATTAGAGGAGCTGTAGTTTCCTATTGCAGAGAAAGACTAAATGCACCTTTGCATAGGCTTTTTTTATTATTGTTGATTATTGTTATTGGGTTATTGTGGTGAGTGAGCTGTGATGTTTGTGTTATGTGCATGAGGAGTAAAACGTTGCATTCCTACTTTTCAGGTTTATTACCTGCTTTCCTGTTAGAGAAATAAACAAACAAAAGTGGAATACTGAGTAATATCCTTTGTACACTGCGTTGCCCTTTCCGTGGGGAGAAAACGGAACAGTAATAACCCAACGGCCTGAGCGCGTCAAGCCGAGAGCCAAGTCTACCACCGCCCTATCAGCGTTGACGAGTGAAGGAGCACCAGAGGAAGAGGAATAGGCCAAATAGACCCGTCTGTGTAACAGCGCCTTGGTCAGTGCCGTAAAAGGAAGATGGATTTGGCAGAATTAGCGGCCCTGAAAGGAAAGCGTTTAACAGCAAAAACCCTCTTCAGCAAGAGAGCCAAGAAGCTGTCCCTCACTGTAGATCTCCTAGAAAAAAGGGCACTTATCGATGAGATCAGAACACTTGGTGTGGACTTTGGAAAGGTGCGCGATATCGGTCTCGAATATATTGATGCTCTGGGAGAAGTGGAAAATGAGGAAGAAAAGGCAGAAGAAGAAGCGGCTCATGCAGAGGTGAAAACGGTGAAGTGCCTTGCCACATATACACTCCAGCTCGCTAAGGAGACGTTATGGTCCAAATACGCCTCTGTCGACATAAAACTGTACGCCGACGGTGCAGAGGAGAAATGTGCTGAGGTTGAGAACACTGTCTTGAAGGAGTTGCCGGAGCAAGACTGTCAAGCCCTGAGAGAGAGCCTGCTGGAGAGGATCAAAATGCTTGAGCGGAAGGTGCTTGAATGGGAAGGTCTATTCTCTGGAGCCAAGACAACAGTGTACAAGCAGCAGCTATACAAGCTGGAAAACGGACTGCATGACTGGTGGTGGCAAAAGTTGAAGCAGACAGAAGAGCTTGACAGGGGAGAAGAGGTTGGAGAAGCAGGCGCTTATGGAGAGCACAGCGTGTCTGGCGAGGGGCCCGCCAGAGCTGGCATGCAGCCCCAATTCCCCAGTGTAACACCTGGACTCAGCACTAGAGTGCCTGCGTTTCCGTTCGACTTCAGACCACAGATCAGTCTTGAAAGAACACGCCTGCCCACGTTCTCTGAAGACATGACCGACTGCTACCGGTGGAAGGCTAAGTGGGAAGAGCTGGAACAGCTGGAAAACCCACAGAGGACGGCTGGTGTTACAAGGTTTCACCTCCTAGCAAGTCTAAGCGACAGGGTGAAAACAGACTTGGTTCTGTCCAGCTGCGCGTCGGTGGATGAAATGTTCAGGCCCCTTGACAACCACTTCGGGCACAAGGCGAAATCGACCTGAGGAGGTTCAAAGCCTACCCTACGTGAAGAGAAACAACCCCAGTAAAGCAATTGAGCTGATCCAGGCCGTGGAGCGGGCCCTTAGCAACCTTGTGATCCTGGGAGAAGAGGATGTTATAAAGAACCGTTGGGTAGCGCAGTCCCTTGAAAGCAAGCTCCCAAGCTCTCTGAAGGAGAAATGGATTGCACACAAGTCTAAGGCTGTGAATGGTTTTGCTCCACTTAACCACCTCGACTGCTTACTGCGCTTCCTGAAGAAGCAGGAGGCAATCCTGGAGGAGCTGGATCAGCTGGAGGCAAGCCCTGGAGACGGGAGCTCCTCAGTGAAAGGCCCGCCAGACAAGCCAGAAAGAGGAGTCAAGAAAGCATTCTCCAAAGCCATCTCAGGCCAAAAAGAGTCTCAGTCGAAGCCACGCTTGGGCTCATGCACTGCTTGTGCCGATGAGACACACGCTGGCAGGCCTTACGGGACCTTTAAAGATTTTGGGAGTTTTATTTTATCTTTTGTCAAAGAGATGCTGATTTGTAACTGTTGTTACACCAAAAGTTGCACAGCAGGTAAAATAAATATATATATATATATATATATAATAAACCAGAATATGCTAACATATTAAGATATAGGAGGGGGTGGGACACATTGTCCAGCTGGGAGGACAGCTTGGCTGCCATTCTTCTGTCTCCCATCATCTCCACAGTGTCCAGAAGACTCCCCAGGACAGAGCTAGCTTTCCTAACCTGTCTGTTGAGTCTCTTCCTGTGAGCAGTCGAGAGGCTGCTGCCCCAGCAGGCCACACCAGAGAAGATGGATGAAGTCCAGAGTCCTCTCCGATGTCAGGCTGGAAAGCAAGCTGCAGCGGGTCCACTGATGGTCTCACAAGAAGCCGAAGGTTTCTGAGGGCCAGCCTCTCTAGGCTTTTCATCAGCTGCGATGTCAGTGCCAACGGCCGGTAGCTGTTGAAGTCCTTGGGTTGAGGGTTATTTTCTCAGGTACCACACAGGACGTCTTCCACAGTTTTGGTACCCTCCCTTGCTTCAGGCTCAGGTTGCAATGGGTGAATGATGACATTTATCATGGGCTATGCACCATCCATTTACCATCGATTAATCATCGCACCATCATCCATGTATCCAACGATCATCCATCCATCAATCATCCAATGATCATCCTTCCATCAATCGATCTTTCTTCTATCCAACTATCAGCCATCATCCATTTATCCAACGATCATCCATCATCCATGTATCTAACGATCATCCTTCATCCATGTATCCAACGATCATCCATCATCCATGTATCCAACGATCATCCATCATCCATGTATCCAACGATCATCCATCATCCATGTATCCAACGATCAGCCTTCATCCATGTATCCAACGATCATCCATCATCCATGTATCCAACGATCATCCATCATCCATGTATCCAACGATCATCCATCATCCATGTATCCAACGATCAGCCTTCATCCATGTATCCAACGATCATCCTTCATCCATGTGTCCAACGATCATCCATGTATCCAACGATCATCCATGTATCCAACGATCATCCATCATCCATGTATCCAACGATCATCCATCATCCATGTATCCAACAATCAGCCTTCATCCATGTATCCAACGATCATCCTTCATCCATGTATCCAAAAAGTCCAGAGCCATTGCTATCCATGCTAGTCCCGATAACCATCACCTGGCTATGCCAACGAGTCACCTTTAAATGTTTACGATTTTATTTATCTTCATGTCCAAAGATCGATTTGTACTCATCCAATCACAGATAATATCATATATATATATAAAAAACCAGATATGCTACAATGTAATGCCATTGTTCCACTGGAGGACAGCATTGGTCCATTCTTCATGTTCCCATCATCTCCACAGTTCCATGATCCAACGAGCTATCCTACCTTCATGTACCCATCGAGCATCAGGCTGTCCATCCAGCATCCAAGAAATGATAATGTTCCAGAGTCACCTCCATCAGGCTGTAATGCCGCACGGTCACCACGTATGTATCTCCAAACGAAGTATTCAGGGGCCAGCCTCTAGTTCCACTCGATCAGCCACGCCTACTGTATCACGTATCAGGCATTTCCATGTATCCAAGGTACAGCTTCATCCATTTATCCCATGCTTCAGCTCAGTTGCCAATGAGATACATCCATCATCCATGTATCCAATGATCAGCCTTCATCCACTTATCCAACATCATCCATCATCCATGTATCCAACGATCATCCATCATCCATGTATCCAACGATCAGCCTTCATCCATGTATCCAACGATCATCCATCATCCATGTATCCAACGATCATCCATCATCCATGTATCCAACGATCAGCCTTCATCCATGTATCCAACGATCATCCATCATCCATGTATCCAACGATCATCCATCATCCATGTATCCAACGATCATCCTTCATCCATGTATCCAACGATCATCCATCATCCATGTATCCAACGATCAGCCTTCATCCACTTATCCAACATCATCCATCATCCATGTATCCAACGATCATCCATCATCCATGTATCCAACGATCATCCATCATCCATGTATCCAACGATCAGCCTTCATCCATTTATCCAACATCATCCATCATCCATTTATCCAACATCATCCATCATCCATGTATCCAACGATCATCCATCATCCATGTATCCAACGATCAGCCTTCATCCATGTATCCAACGGTCATCCATCATCCATGTATCCAACGATCAGCCTTCATCCACTTATCCAACATAATCCATCATCCATGTATCCAACGATCATCCATCATCCATGAATCCAACGATCATCCATCATCCATGTATCCAACGATCAGCCATCATCCATGTATCCAATGATCATCCATCATCCATGTATCCAACGATCAGCCTTCATCCACTTATCCAACGGTCATCCATCATCCATGTATCCAACGATCAGCCATCATCCATGTATCCAATGATCATCCATCATCCATGTATCCAACGATCAGCCATCATCCATGTATCCAATGATCATCCATCATCCATGTATCCAACGATCAGCCTTCATCCACTTATCCAATGATCATCCATCATCCATGTATCCAACTATCATCTATCATCCATTTATCCAACGATCATCCATCATCCATGTATCCAACGATCAGCCATCATCCATGTATCCAATGATCATCCATCATCCATGTATCCAACGATCATCCTTCATCCATTTATCCAACTATCATCCATCATCCATGTATCCAACGATCAGCCATCATCCATGTATCCAATGATCATCCATCATCCATGTATCCAACGATCAGCCTTCATCCATTTATCCAACTATCATCCATCATCCATGTATCCAACGATCATCCATCATCCATGTATCCAACGATCATGTTTCATCCATGTATCCAACGATCATCCATCATCCATTTATCCAACGATCAGCCTTCATCCATTTATCCAACTATCATCCATCATCCATGTATCCAACGATCAGCCATCATCCATGTATCCAACGATCAGCCATCATCCAACGATCATCCATCATCCATGTATCCAAAGATCATCCATCAGCTATCATCCGTCCATCAATCATCCATCATCCATATTTTCAACGATCATCCATCATCTATCATCCTTCCATTAATCATCCATCCATCATCCAAGTACCCAACGATCAGCCATCATCCAACGATCATCTAACTTCCATGTATCCAATGCTCATCCATCAGCTATCATCCGTCCATCAATCATCCATCCATCATCCATATATCCAACGATAATCCATCAGCTATCATCCCTCCATCTGTCATCCATATATCCAACGATCATCCATCAGCTATCATCCCTCCATCCATCATCCATGTATCCAACGATCATCCATCATCCATGTATCCAACGATCAGCCATCATCCAACGATCATCCATCATCCATGTATCCAACGATCATCCATCAGCTATCATCCCTCCATCCGTCATCCATATATCCAACAATCATCCATCATCCATGTATCCAACGATCATCCATCAATCTTCCATGTATCCAACGATCATCCATCAGCTATCATCCCTCCATCAATCATCCATTCATCATCCATATATCCAACGATCATCCATCAGCTCTCATCCCTCCATCCATCATCCATACATCATCCATATATCCAACGATCATCCATCAGCTATCATCCCTCCATCCATCATCCATGTATCCAACAATCATCCATCTTCCATATATCCAACGATCATCCATCAATCTTCCATGTATCCAACGATCATCCATCAGCTATCATCCCTCCATCCATCATCCATACATCCAATGATCATCCATCATCCATGTATCCAACGATCATCCATCAATCTTCCATGTATCCAACGATCATCCATCAGCTATCGTCCCTCCATCAATCATCCATCCATCATCCATATATCCAACGATCATCCATCAGCTATCATCCCTCCATCCATCATCCATGTATCCAACAATCATCCATCATCCATATATCCAACGATCATCCTTCATCCATGTATCCAATGATCATCCATCATCCATATATCCAACGATCATCCTTCATCCATGTATCCAATGATCATCCATCAGCTATCATCCCTCCATCCGTCATCCATGTATCCAATGATCATCCATCAGCTATCATCCCTCCATCCGTCATCCATGTATCCAATGATCATCCATCATCCATGTATCCAATGATCATCCATCATCCATGTATCCAACGATCAGCCTTCATCCATGTATCCAATGATCATCCATCATCCATGTATCCAACGATCATCCATGTATCCAACAATCATCCATCATCCATGTGTCCTGTGGTGTATTAAATCTGAAGATATATCAGGGCAGATACTCCCTGAGGTCAGAGGAAGGTTGGGTGGAAGAAGAGTGAAAAACAACATCTGGAATACGTTGAAGACGCCCTAGGTCACCGAGTGGGGCATACAAAGTTATGGCCTAGGTGGTATAGTAAATCAGTTCATATACAGTTGTTTACTCCCTGAGGTCATAGAGAGTGCAGAGAGTGATGTGGTACGACAGGAGGTTGTAGAACAAACCTCTGGACTACGTCAGAAGACCTCCAGGGATGAGTAAGACGAAGACCAACGTATATCTCACCTTATTTGGGTACGCGCAAGACATGGTGTACGAACGTATAGCCCACCTTATTTGGGTACACATCCTCATAGAACATCCAGTTTGACACACACCCACATGTCTCCTATAAATGGCATGCACAAAGACTGTTCGGGGTACTTCCACAATTGGCTTTGGGAACCCCGCATCGCCCATGTTGGTGTATGATACTATGCTGTTGTAATAAACCTTGTTAGATACAAGCTGGTGTCTCCGGAGACTTCTTCATCATCTTCACAAACATCGCTACAAGATATACTTCAGACTTGGCGTCACAAACTTGGCCGTCTTGCGATCTTCAGGCGACTCTACAACACATCTCCTGCCAAGGCATCACAGTCCGGTGAGCATTTGTGGGGTTGGATGTGAGGTGTTGCTCTGGCTCGCACCGGGCGAACTGATGTGTGGGGATATGCCATGTTTGTGTTGATGTTGGAGTGAGACTCCGGGTCTAAATTGGGGATTTATTGCGTAGTGCACGACGCAATAGGGGGGAGTGTATTGAAGTAAAAGAAATAGGGAAACAGGAATAGGAAGGAATATAGGTATAAATGAAGGATGTGAAGTTAAAAGTAAAAGGGTAGAATAAGCCTAATTAGTAACGAAAAAGGGAGCTACACAACGGTGCAAGATTAACGAAGATGGCCCCCGAGCTTCTTAACGGTAAGACATTTGTAAAGTAGACACTGCGTGAAAATTGACTTTGAAAGATAGTCAGATTTGGACGGTAAGGTAAATAACCCTGGGCCCAGGGCAATTGGTCAACGGTAAAAATATAGAAAGGAATAAGGATAAAGGAAATAAAAGGAAAAGGAGCCGCGGATTTGGATAAAGCCCTCAGAAGAGGCGATGTTAGATGGGCCTAAAAATCCTGAAAAGTTACTAGGTTGATTTTTTGGGTCTGTTCTGGGAACTGGGTGTAGAATAAGAAGTTGGTTTCTATTTGGCATTTGTTGACGAACGAATGTTGGGATTAGTCATTTGAGTATTTTACACCTATTAAGGTAGCAGACATTTAGAAACAAAGGGATAATAGGAGCGGCAAGGAAAAGCATGCTATAGGGAAATGTATGAACGAGATCTCTGGGTGAAAGCTAGGATTGAATGCATACTGTGTGTTTGGAAGAATGCTGAATTTATGGGGTGCTGGACGGAGCTGGGCTCTGCTGCATCTGTGTGTGTGAAGGGCTAAAAATAGCCCAACGTTTGAGGGAGAGATAGGAGAGAAGAGATTCAGTAAAATCTAGGAAAAAGGATTCTGTGTACTGATAAAACATATGAGCCTCTTTGAAGAAGATGTTTTGACTTCGTACTAGTAAAATATATGAGCCTCCAAGAAGAGGACATTTGGAAACAGTAAAAAATATATACACTTTATATATGAACTTTTTCTCAGAGGACTTTCTATTTGGCTAAAACTGATGAGCTTTCTGGGGAACATTTTCAAATCTGCTACAAAGGATGAGCCTCTGTTAAGGGAACATTTTTAAATTGGTTAAAGTGTATGAGCCCCCAGAAAAGACGTTTATGATTTTGAAGAACAGGGGAGAGATCCTTAGAGATACTTATATGCCTATGCAGGACTATAAAGTGACTTTTTGAAGTAATGTACAAACACTGGTTATCTATTGAGTTTGTCTTTGCCAAACGAAGACCTGCAACTTCAATTTCCTTTTTCTGTTGGAGTTTGGTTGGGAAAAGGGGGGTCTCCTCCTTCCTCCCCATCATGTGTATGTGAGGGAGCTGAAACGCAGAGGAGGGGCTGCAGAAGACGTGAAAACCTGGCCAGGATCCGATAGGGACTGAGGATTACTGACTAAAGAGGGTGCAGCCCCAATCCAGTCTGAATCCAGGCCAGTGCAGTTCTTGTCCACAACTCTTTTATACCTGCTTTTAGACTATATTCAAGTGTGTTCATTTATAGGTACCATCACTGATATGCCTTTGGTGTACTTTCATATATTTTATTATATGAGTATTTAAACACGTCTAAACCGAATTGGGGTTAACAAACTGCAGGATTTGCATTCACAAGGATACCTGCTGTAGTTGGTTTGGAATAAGGCTTGGCAACAGACTGAGTACACGCATTTGAAATGATTATCAGAGTGTTAGGTTTTGGAGCTTGACTCTGTTGGGAGCGCATGGGCGTGGATTATTGGTTGTCGGTTCAGATGTGGTTTTGTTTTTATGGAAATAAGCTGTTCAGTCCCGTGCAGTGGGGCATTCTTTTATATCTTTTTCCATTGTAATACTAGCTTACAATCGAGTAATGAATTGAGTGCACAACACCTAACATTGATTGATTGATTTGATTAGTTAGTTGATTGATTTTGTCGATTGATTGATTGATTTGGTTGATTGATTTGATTGGATTGATTGATTGATTAATTAATTAATTAATTCACTGCTTGAGTTGGCAGATCGATCGATTGATTGATTGATTGGTTTAATTGAGTGGATGATTTATGGAAAAATTGATAATAAAATAAATAAAAGAGAGGGAGAAGGGATTAAAATAGTTTTAGTAGTTTAAAAGTTTCAGCAATAGGGTTAACTTAGGATTTGGGAACGTAGAACACGTGTCAAAATGAAGAAAAAGAACATTAAAACTAATCCAAATGTAATTACTCCTGGGGATGTAGTACAGAAGAATAATCCTTTAATTAAAGGTATTGAAAAGATGTCTGAGAAATGGCACAAACGTTGGCCTGATATTGAACAACCATGGCCAGTGGAAGGGACGCTTAACCTCGATGTAATCAAAACAATGCAGGTGCTCGTTTCTACCTACAAAACTGACCAAAAGAAGGGCAAGAAAGTGAGGCAACGTAAAGAGAAGAGACAGATAGAGCTCGGCATTCTTCAGTTGTTTGAAAACGAGGGACAGAAACGGTTAAAGTAACAAAAGTTAAGAATGAGAGAGGCGAGGAAGAAATTCGGAAAAATGCAAAAGAAATACAAAAACTGGCGGCGGAAATTAATACACCTTTTTCACATACGGAACCAATGAAGAGCCCTCCACCTTATAAGAAGGAGGCGACCAGTGAAGAAATCTATCCCCAACTCCCAGTGATCAGCCAAAGGGGTGGTTACCGCATCCGAGATGAAGATGACCAAGTAATAGAAACGAGATGAGCGAAAACAACTATAAGAATGTATCCAAGTGCCAAAAGTAAGAAGAAAATGACCCGGTTGGAAACAGGGGGGAAACTGAGGATCAGGAGAAGAAAGTCCGAGGATGATGACCAGAGTGATCAAGAAGAGGCTAGGGGCGGATATGACCCTGCAGTCAGGCGGATGCTGGCTAAAGCGGAAAAGAGAGGAGATAGCACAGAGACAGAAGAGGACTCGAGAGATGATGAATTTAGTGAATGTGACATTGGAGACGACAATGAATATTCAGGGGGCGAGGGTCCCTCGACGTCAGTAGGATTTGAACCTACAATCTCCAGTACTACAAGGAAGGAAGACAGAAAGAAGGTTATAAAACAGATGGAAGAAATGATTGACGAAAGTATAGCGGCTTTGGAGTTAGCCACTACATTAGAACGTAACAGAAGGTTGATATGCCGCATAGAAGAATTGTGGACGGAGAAGGAAGAGCTGCAAGGAAAACATTCCCGAGAATCAAATGCCAGATATTCACTTCGGCCAAGAAAAGGAACACTTAAGAAGATGCTTCCTGTAATAGTTCGTGGACAGAATTTGGAGTACAAGCCTTGGCAGAATACTGATATGTCAGATATAATGGAGAAGTTGCCTACTCTTCAAGATGGAGCACATCCGTGGACTTCAAAGATGGATGAGCTCATGGTGGGAACACAATTCACCATGGGAGATATCAAGAGATTGTTAGCTAACCTTCTTGGGGTTCCAGCTATGGAAGAGATTCTACAGAGAGATGGACTTAACCGATATGTGGGAACTGCTGTAAACGATCCAGAGCTGTTTTCGGCAAATAGAGCTCGAGTGTGGAGAGCACTGAGAGATACATTTCCAACAAACGTACACCCTGACAACGTTCTTATTGAACCACTGGGGCAAGAAGAAAATCCAAGGGCCTATGTGTCAAGAGCCATTCAAAAGTGGAGAAACATTACTGGAAATGACCCGGATTTAGGTCGAATGGAGCAGTCAATTTTACGAGCCAAAATACTGAAGGGGCTTCCTCAGCCAGTGAGGAGTAAATTTGTCGAAGTGGTTGGTCTTGGAAGCATGACGAAGAGTGTTTATATGGACCATATAGCTCATCAGGTGGAGCTACACAGGAAGAAGGAAAGCGATCAGAAAGAACAGGATCAAGAGATCTTCCGAAAACTCAACCAAGTGCAGTTGATGGATACCAAGAAGAAGGAGAAGATGCAGGCTCTGGTGATACCGAGTCAGTCTCTATTGAATCAACAGCTACCACAACCACCTCAAAACCAAGTTTAGTTTCCACCAGCCCAGCCAACATTAGTGGTCCCAGCCGGTCCCTTCACACAACCAACTTCCGGTCAGATGCAGACCTGGAGAGGAAGAGGTAGAGGAAATTTAGGAGGAAGAGGAGGAAGATTCAAGCCATATTTCCAACCATCTTCAGAAGTATGCTATAATTGCGGACAGTGTGGCCATTTCGCCCGTGAGTGTAACTTCAGAGGAAACTCTAGAGGAGACTTTTGGAGTTGGAGAACAGATGAGGGAGGAGAAGGATGTTGATTCATCTGTGACAGCTCAGGAGGTTAATCTAGATCTGGATGAGGAGTTTGTTGATTTTGATAGGAGGGAATACATGATAGGAATCAATCTAATAGTCTCTCCGAAGGTAGAAAGAAAAGGAAGTTGGCACAATTTCATAATTTGGAATCCTACCATAAGGGGATTTGACTTCTTATCCAATACTCAAAAGAGCCATAGGCTGACATTGTTAAAGCATGACATGGCACTGGACTATATTTTGGCCAAACAAGGTGGCCTATGTGTGGCGTTGAATTTAACCGGAGACGCTTGTTACACGTTAATTCCAGATAGCTCGGACAATATAACTAGTGTGATAGACGCATTAAAGCATATAAGGGATGAGTTTGGCCCATCACAAGGAGCAGGATGGTCTGCAAATGCTTGGTTACAGAACACATTTGGACCGCTAGGAGCAGTATTGGTTCAAGTCATGGTGGTAGTGCTTATATCATTATGTGGGATGTTCTGTTTCTGCACACTGTTATTGACTTTCGCAAAGGCTATGATAATGAGATGGGTTAGTGTTGTGATGCCTGGGGATCCATCTCAGATGCCATTATTACAGGTGGCTAGTACAGATGGCGACGAGGCAGAAGTGTGGATGGAGGGGAAGTTACTGGAGAAATATCCATAGTGAACGTCCGATTTTGATATGCTCATGACATTTATATCTATTAGAGTGTTGTCATGTGGTAGTTATACTGGGGGATTCTAGGTTTAGGGGGGAAAATGGAAATCATAACCTCCAATAATATGAGATTGTGAATCTGACATCATAATCAGTGTTGATGTTTTACTTTGCATCTGTTGTTTTCTGCAAAGATTCTGGTTTTTGTTTTTCTCTCCTTCCATAAGGACAAGGGGGGAATGTACACTGGAGGGATCCAGACACTCAAACTGGACAATCAAAGTGGACTGAAGGATTCTGAACAAGGACGTTGTGACAAAGTGTTCGGATTCGACATATGAGCGACCCTACACTGAGAGTCGTCAACGCTGCTGCAGAGGAGCTGCAGTGTGAACCACTACTGTGTCTTTGTCTTACATATATTTGTATGAGTTATACTTACACGTCCATAATATTGTCACTGTATCAATGTGTGGGGAATGATGGTATCTGATATTGAGTAGATATATTGGGACCTCAGATGTTTTCTTTTCTTTAACGCCTAGGGAAATTGGGTGTAGGCAGGGAAAGGTCCATTGGAAGGTGCGATGGGTCGACCAGCCAGAATTTGGACATCGTTTCGATTTTGATTTCTGAGGTTTCCATATGTATTTGCTTAAATTACATTCTACACATATTGTTATAAATAATTAGAGTTCCTCCTTTTGATAGGTCTGGAGTACTTTGTGTGGTCGCCTAGGGCAGAGGGGCCGTGGGAGAATTTTCCTGTCTAGAGTGTTCGAGGGTAACTTGGGAAGATGGCTGTCGGACAGGTTTTTCGCTCTCACACTCCATAAAATTATAGTAGTGTTAAAGTTATGCTGTAGAAAGCATGTAGTGGAAGAATTGTTACCTATATCAAAATTGTAGTCATGTATGGTTTATTATTTTAGTTTCGAGACTCTGTGTAGTCTCGAAGGGGGGAATATGTGGTGTATTTAATCTGGAGATATATCAGGGCAGATACTCCCTGAGGCCAGAGGAAGGTTGGGTGGAAGAAGAGTGAAAAACAACATCTACGTTGAAGACGCCCTAGGTCACCGAGTGGGGCATACAAAGTTATGGCCTAGGTGGTATAGTAAATCAGTTCATATACAGTTGTTTACTCCCTGAGGTCATAGAGAGTGCAGAGAGTGATGTGGTACGACAGGAGGTTGTAGAACAAACCTCTGGACTACGTCAGAAGACCTCCAGGGATGAGTAAGACAAAGACTAACGTATAGCTCACCTTATGTGGGTACACATCCTCATAGAACATCCAGTTTGACACACACCCACATGTCTCCTATAAAGTGTATGCACAAAGACTGTTCGGGGGACTTCCACAATTGGCTCTGGGAACCCCGCATCGCCCGTGTTGGTGTCTGATACTATGCTGTTGTAATAAACCTTATTATATACAAGCTGGTGTCTCCGGAGACTTCTTCATCATCTTCACAAACATCGCTACAAGATATACTTCAATCCAACGATCATCCATCAATCAATCGGCTTGTTTTCGCTCCCGTCAGCAGAGAGCGTCTGTCTGACTAAAACATTAAAGTGAACATTTTGCTGTGTGTGTGTGTGTGTGTGTGTTGTAATGATACCAAAGTAAAACATTATTGCTGAGACTACCCTATATCAGACAGATCCCGAAACACAATTCAGGCTTCTGTCACTCAAATTTATTTACAACATTTCACAGAGAGGCAACAAAACAACAAAACCCTGCAAAATACTAAACAAAGCTCGTTAAAGCTGGTACATGAAACTTAACGACCTCGTTAGGGCGGGCACAGGTGAACATGTTGGCTCGACCCCCTGTTCAGTGTTTGGTGAATAAGGTGTATCAGAAACTCATACTACTTTCTGTTTCCATGGAAACACTCCTGTCCAACAGCCAATCAGTCGCTCTGATGTTTGGAGTTGAAGATCTTTGCTAGCAATGAGACGTTTGATTGGCTCTTCTGCTGTATGAGGCGGGCTTTGTCCAGGTGCTTCTGGGAAACAGAGTCTTTCTTCTTCCTCTTACTCATCTGGATCTCCTCCTCCGTCTGACGCTGAGTGAAGTCCCACGTCCTCTCGTCCACCTGACGACCAATCACAGGACAACAAATCATTTACTGAGAGCATGATCACATTACAGGGCGGAGTCAGCAGCATGTGACCAATCACAGAGAGGGACAGGTAATCTGTCAGCAGCACGTGATTAATCACAGACATGTTACAGGTGTTACAGGAGTTACAGGTCTGTTTTACGGATGGGACAGGAATGTTACAGGCGTTACTGGTGTGTGCGCGCTCCTGGTTTACCTGCTGTCCGTCCCTCTGTCTCTTTTTCCTCACGTTGTCCAGGTGAGCACTCCGATCAACGTTGTTCAGATAGAAGTTGGTCTCTCTTTTGGCCTGAGAAACTTCTGTCCTCAATCTCTGCTGCTGCACCGTCTGCTCAAAGGCCAGGCGCTCCGACAGGTGAGTCCACTGGAACCTGTGCAGGTACTGAGAGAGACAGACAGACAGACAGACGTAAACAGTGGAAGATTTTCAGAATAACAGCTCACCTTGATGGTTATCAGGTATATACAGTAGTTTAATTTTCAGAATAAAATCTCACCTTGATGGACCACAGGTCCGAGGAGAAGCGTTGGCGTTTCCTGGTTCCCATTGGTGTGTTGTGCAGCGACGCAGCAACCACCTTCGCTCTGCGTTTGTCTCTGAATTCCACCCAGCCCTCTGTGAAGTCGCAGCGCCGGGAACCCCCCCTACAGCTCCCACGCCGCTTTTTGCTGCGCACCTGCCCATCTGCACAGACACACATGAATACAGTACTCAGCATACTACAGCAAAGTATAGATGTATATGTGTGTATAAGTACACAGACGGTGTGTTAGTACCATCAGGAAGATGTATAGACATGTGTATGTTTATATATGGACACATCTGTGAGTGTATTAGTACACAGAGTGTGTCTTAGTACCTTCTGGCTGCAGGAAGATGCGTCCCACCTCCCCATAGGCTGACAGCAGGTTCCTCAGGTGTTTTGGGCGGAGCCTCGGAGGGATGTGACCCAGGTAGATTATACCTGGAACACACTTCCTGTCTGGACAGGAAGACCCTCCAGGCTGCTTTCTGTTTGGTCTTCTTCTTCATCTCTGAAACACCTTCGTCTTCATCACCACCATGTTTATATTTCTGCCCTTCATCACCATCTGAGACCTCTTCTTCATTATTAGCTGAGACCTCTTCTTCATCACTGTCTGAGACCTCCTCTTCATCACCTGCTCCCTCTGCAGCTCCTTCCTCCTCGTCATCCCCTTCCTCTTCCTCTCTCTGGACCGTAGTCGTCCTCTCCTCTTTTTCTCCCCTCTCCATGTCTCTCCAGATGAGTAGAGGGTGATGAAGGTGACTCAACAACTGTTATTATTATGATCTGAAGACGGAGAAATGTCCCGATGTTAGTCAGACAACAGAGTTTTGGTTTCAACAACAAACTGATGATCTTTCAAAATAAAACACTGCCTCTGTGTTGGAGCGGAATATGAACAGGAGTAAACGAGTCACTGGTGACTAATACAAGACTATCTCCCGAACCGTGGACTAATCAGAGAGCTGCACGACGGAGCATGATCTGCAGTTAGCGAGGAACTTCTCGGTTAACTCGACGACGCTGCTTCACTTCTTACAGGGGTAGATCTCCATGGTAACTTACGCGGAACACCTGACCTGCTCCGGAGCAGGTGTTCCAGATAAGATATCAACTTAGTGAAAGCCCCACAGCTCACAGCCTGCTGACCAATCAGAGCCCAGAGCCTGCTGAGCAATCACAGCTTACAGCCTGCTGACCAATCAGAGCTCACAGCCTGCTGACCAATCAGAGCTCACTGCGTGCTGACCAATCACAGCTCTGTTTTGGGAGTTTAAAGCCATGATGTCATATTACAGGATAAAGGAAACACAGTTCAATCTGCCTTCTGCAGGAAAGACCGCCGGCCAGCTGTAGAATATCTCTGCCCATCTTCAGAGCAATGTCACTATTATTACATCTGCGGCAAGTAAGCCTACCGAAATATTTGCCACAACATAAGTAACCGGAAGAAAGCAACAAAGAGCATTAAGTGCAGACGTCGATGTGTCGGACTTATCATTGTCACATCAGCAATCACATCTTCAATCATATCATCAATCCCATAAATATATATTCACTGATCTGTGTCAGCTGCTCGGATCTTGCCCTGCAGTGATACTGTATGCAGTGTAATTTAAAACAACACATTAGGTGATGAAACACTCAAGGGTACTTAAAGTCAGATCCGCTCGTGTCTTGGATGTCAGTGATGTCATAAACCTGTTCAAACGCATTCAAATACTGGGCAGTTTGTTTACCAGCCTTCCTGCCCCTTGCAGCTGGGCTGCTTTATCCTGGATTAGGGGTTACTTCATGGATGTTTAAAGTCTAACTTCTTATTTGTGTAACATGATAGATGATACACTTTAAACTCCTATATATAGGGTTATATATTAGGAAATATATTATAATTTAAAGTATATAAAGTCTATAAAAATATATAATCTCACCTCTGAATGAAAATGTACTACAACTACAAGCAGCTCTCCTCTCACGTGCGCTCGCTTTGTCGCGTCTTAATGACGAAACGCAACGTCATGATCAGCTGATATGATTGCCGAAAATCCCTTCAAACTAAAGGTCTGTAAGCTTCATTCGCAGCTCTCTACTGTTGTTAGAGAGACGCTCAGTCTGTATTATAGTTGGGATACATTCAGATGTCAGATAAAGACAAAGAAACTCACAACAAGCGAAATCAATAAAGTTCATATAGTGAATACTACCTTTACTCTGAAACCGGAAGTACGGCTCCTCATAGGGAAAAGCTGGGACACGATAACGGTGAGCAGTAAACATGTTAAAGTTTCTTTAATACTTACTTTATATCACTGAGGGTTAGGGTATATAATATTTAATATATATATGCTGTGTAGATCAGGCCCCTGACTCTCCACTACTGTCTGTCTGTCACTGAGGGTCGGCATGCAGTGCTCTGTCTCCAGCCTGTCTCTCAGTCCTGCAGTCAAAAGCAGACTGACAGCAGCCGGGTTCAGCCTCCTGTCCGAGCTGCAGGGGCTCCCCCCCTCCCAGATCTGTGCAGGTAAATATATACAATACATACGGATTATATACTAATATATACCGTTTATATACTATACTGTACAATACATTTATATGTACTATACCATCCAGAAACAGAGGTGGGAGAAGTACTCAGGTCTTGTACTTGAGTAAAGTAGAAGTACTCAGGTCTTGTACTTGAGTAAAGTAGAAGTACTCAGGTCTTGTACTTGAGTAAAGTAGAAGTACTCAGATCTTGTACTTGAGTAAAGTAGAAGTACTCAGGTCTTGTACTTGAGTAAAGTAGAAGTACTCAGATCTTGTACTTGAGTAAAGTAGAAGTACTCAGGTCTTGTACTTGAGTAAAGTAGAAGTACTCAGATCTTGTACTTGAGTAAAGTAGAAGTACTCAGGTCTTGTACTTGAGTAAAGTAGAAGTACTCAGATCTTGCACTTGAGTAAAGTAGAAGTACTCAGATCTTGTACTTGAGTAAAGTAGAAGTACTCAGATCTTGTACTTGAGTAAAGTAGAAGTACTCAGATCTTGTACTTGAGTAAAGTAGAAGTACTCAGGTCTTGTACTTGAGTAAAGTAGAAGTACTCAGATCTTGTACTTGAGTAAAGTAGAAGTACTCAGGTCTTGTACTTGAGTAAAGTAGAAGTACTCAGATCTTGCACTTGAGTAAAGTAGAAGTACTCAGATCTTGTACTTGAGTAAAGTAGAAGTACTCAGATCTTGTACTTGAGTAAAGTAGAAGTACTCAGGTCTTGTACTTGAGTAAAGTAGAAGTACTCAGATCTTGCACTTGAGTAAAGTAGAAGTACTCAGGTCTTGTACTTGAGTAAAGTAGAAGTACTCAGATCTTGTACTTGAGTAAAGTAGAAGTACTCAGATCTTGTACTTGAGTAAAGTAGAAGTACTCAGATCTTGTACTTGAGTAAAGTAGAAGTACTCAGATCTTGTACTTGAGTAAAGTAGAAGTACTCAGATCTTGTACTTGAGTAAAGTAGAAGTACTCAGGTCTTGTACTTGAGTAAAGTAGAAGTACTCAGATCTTGTACTTGAGTAAAGTAGAAGTACTCATGTCTTGTTCTTGAGTAAAGTAGAAGTACTCAGATCTTGTACTTGAGTAAAGTAGAAGTACTCAGGTCTTGTACTTGAGTAAAGTGGAAGTACTCAGATCTTGTTCTTGAGTAAAGTAGAAGTACTCAGATCTTGTACTTGAGTAAAGTAGAAGTACTCAGATCTTGTACTTCAGTAAAGTAGAAGTACTCAGGTCTTGTACTTCAGTAAAGTAGAAGTACTCAGATTTTGTACTGAGTAAAGTAGAAGTACTCAGGTCTTGTACTTGAGTACAGTAGAAGTACCAGAGTGTAGGAATACTCTGTCACAGTGAAAGTATTCTAAATGTTCCTCCAGTGAAAGTAGAAAGTACTCTCCTCTAAATGTACTTAAAGTAGCGACAGTAAAAGTAGTCATTGTCTGATTGGTCCATTTCAGAATAATATCTCTGATATGTTTTATAATGATTGATCATTAAAGTGTTCTCAGAGCTGGTAAAGGTGCAGCTAGTTTGAATGCTTTGTATACTGCAGGGTAGCTGCTGGATTTACTGCAGGTGAACTACAGTCTGATTTAAGGGGTTATATTTAACTTCATTCATCCTAATCTGTAAAGTAACTAAAGGGATTAAATAAATGTAGCGGAGTAAAAGTACAACATTTACCTCTGACCTGTAGTGAAATAGAACAGTAGCTTACAATAGAGAATACTCAAGTAAGGTACAAGTCAAGAAACACTGTACCTCAGTACATAATGTACTCAGGTACCCTGCACCTGTAGTTTTAGTGTCCCACCCCCTCCAGGACACCCTGTCCGCACTGTGCAGCTCCTTCAGCGACAGGCTGCTGCACATGGGAGAGATACCGCAGGTCCTTCGTTCATGCAGCGGTCAGAGTCTATAACCATCTTGGCCCCCGGTAGACTCCCTCACATAACATCACTGACTATAACACCCCCTGTTGTGTTAAATACTGTGTGTGACGCCCTGCCCCTCTCTCTGCCCATTGGTTGTGGGACTTCCCTGGGTGGAGATTGGGACAGGGCGTCAGGCCAATTGGCCACACCTGTGGGGGTATAGGGATCCAGAGTTTTAAGGGCTGGGTAGCCATGTGTTCAGTGGTCTCTTTGCTGCTTCTAGGCTGAGCTTTGGGCTCAGTCTTTCACTCGCCATGTGGTCTTAAGTATAATTTCTTTTGTTTAAGTATAATCATTTATGTTTACTTTAACCAGTAAAAATGAGTTACTAATAAATTAGTTTTTGTTTATTTCATGTGTGGACTCCCTTTATTTTGCCACTACCTGACCCGGTGTGTGACAAAATGGGGGCTCGTCCGATTGTTAAGTTCATTTCGTAGACAATTGTAAGTATCTTTAGTTTGGTAAGGGTCATTTGGTCAAATTCAGCCTGGTTGGTCTGAATATGGTTTGTGTGCTGGCATTTGCTTTGTGTTCCTGTTAGGAATTGTAGTTTTGCTTTAGTAAGTTGTTTGGTTTCAAAGGATTGATTGGCTTATTGGTAGCACCTGTTGAAGCCAATTCAGTGGCTGCCAGTGTTGGGAGTTCCACATGTGACTTGTCATTTGGATTTCAGTTTAAGGAGGGAGTTGGTCGGTGAAGTTTGGAAGTAGTAGAGCATTGTATCCTTACGTTTAGTTTTTTGCTTAAAGGTTAATGTTTTGGTTGTAATCAATAAAATAAAGGTTGGAACTTTGAGTTTGGTTATTGGGGACAGTCTTGTAATGTGGTATGGAACCATGAATCCCCTGTGAGGCTAAGAAGACTGGTTTCCAATAGGGGGACTGGTCTTGGGGAATTTTAGTGTGGCTGCAAAAGTGGGTAGAGCGGTTGTCTCGGGAGCACATCCACGGTGTAAGAGAGGGTCGCTGGTAACAGTTGCCTTTTTCTTCCCAGTGGGCTAAAGTGCATAAATACCCCCCATCAGTAGCGGCACGAAGACTAGGGATGGAGCTAAGGTAGTTATGGGGTCGCTAATGTCTTAGTTAGTCAGGGCTGGGGAGGTTCCATTTTGGTTTGGCTGTCCCAGACTTGGTTAGTGGTTCCAGCTGATATTGTTTTTGTTTTTTTCTTTCTCCTATTCTATTTTGTCTGTGAGTGTAGTTAGTCCAGGTATGGCATCTACAGTGGATACATTTGTTGACTCACCGTCAGTAGCACTACTGAATCAGTGTACTAAAGACCAGTTACTGCTAATTGCTGAGAGATATGAGATTGAGATATTGGATAAAAAGTTAAAGGAGTCTGTTAAGGGAAGTTTGATGGCAGGTTTGCTGGAACAGAGAATTATTCAACCCGTTGGGGGGACTCAGTCTTCGGCGTCTGCAGGTACTGTTTTGAGTTTTGAACAGCAAAAGGAACTTTTGTTGTTAAAGCAATCTCATGAATTACAGCTACAAGTACAACTTCAGAATATCAAACAGCAAAATGACTTGGCTTTGGAAGAGATGAAGCAAAAAACCGAGTTAGTTAGGTTAGAGCTACAGAATAAAAAGCTGAACTTAATTCAACAGGGTATATTGCCAGGTTCGGCGGATAGTGACAACCCTGTGTTTCAGTCTGGTGCACCAGTGGCATCTTTTGATATATTCAATAATTTGCGCTTGCTTCCAAAATTCAATGAAAAAGACCCTGATTCATTCTTTTCATTATTTGAGCGAATAGCGGAGTCGAGGAAATGGCCGGAGGGTGATCAGGCGTTAATGTTACAATGCGTCCTGACCGGTAGAGCCCAGGAGGCGTACTCAACTTTGAGTACTGCTGATTGTAAAGTGTACAAGCGAGTTAAGTCTGCGGTGCTTAAAGCATATGAGTTGGTGCCTGAGGCGTACCGGCAGCGGTTCCGTGGTTGGAAAAGAGGAGATAAACAGTCTCATGTGGAGTTTGTGCGAGATCTGACAGCCCATTTTGGTCGTTGGTGTGCAGCGTCTGAGGTGGACACGTTTGAGAAACTGTGCGACCTGGTAATATTAGAACAGTTTAAAAACTCTGTACCTAAAAATGTGGCTACTTACCTCACAGAGAATAAAGTAGGTACTCCTGGTCAGGCGGCCGTGTTGGCCGATGAGTACGTGTTGATTCATAAAAGCAATTTCAATGCGGTAAGTTCAGATAATGTGCGCAGAGAGAGTTATGGTCATCAAAAAGGTGCATCAGACTCTTATGCTAGGAGTGAGCATGGCATGCGAGAAAGGCAGGCAGAAGGTAGAACGTGTAATTACTGCAAAGGCAGTGGGCATTGGAAGAGTGAGTGTCCAGTCCTCAAATCAAAAAATAAATTCTCTGGTACGCAAGTAAGACCAGCGGCTTTGGCCAGTTCACTCAGCCCAGCGGTAGTGGTTGAGGAACAGGTTGAAGCCAGGCAGCAGAAGAGCATGGAGGATTTTGGACCATTCATTTCTGAGGGTTTGGTCTCTTTGCCGGGTAGTGTTGAACAGGTGCCAGTAAAGATACTGCGGGATACCGGCTCATTGGACTCATTTGTGTGCAAGTCTGTCTTACCCTTCTCGTCGGAGACTGACACAGGAGACTTTGTGCTGGTCAGAGGAATGGGGATGGTGGTGTTCCCTGCACCTGTGCATAGGCTGTGTCTTGACTCAGGTTTGGTGAAGGGAGATGTTGAGATGGGTGTGCGCACTGAGTTGCCAGTGGATGGGGTGGACATAATTCTGGGGAACGGTCTTGCTGGGGCGCAGGTGTGGGCTGATGGTCCTCCTCCCAATATAGTCACTAAAAGTGTGCCTGGTCAAGGTCAACCAGACAGTGTATCAGATGTTGCAGTTGTGTATCCAGTCTGTGCTGTGACGCGTGCCATGACCACTGCGTGTGACGCACAGAGTCTTGCTACCAAAAAGTCAGAGTTGGAACCTGCTGAAGTTTGTGTGACTTTGCCTGATCAGTTTAAGTCTATGTCACGATCTGAGTTGGTTGAAGAACAGGAAAATGATGATAGTTTAAAAGAACTGTTTGACAAAGTACTTTCGCTTGGTGAGATACTTAGTTCTGCTCACGGCTATTTTATTCAGGGAGGCTTATTGTTTAGGAAATGGGTGCCTCATGGAGAAGCTTTTGTTGGGGAACCTGTTTTTCAGTTTGTAGTGCCGAGTAGGTTTCGGGACTTGGTGTTGCAAACTTGTCATGATAATGTAGCTGGGCATCCAGGGGTAAAGAAAACATATGACCGGGTGTTGCGGTACTGTTTTTGGCCCCGCCTGAAGCGTGATGTCTCAGCATATGTCAAAACGTGTCATACATGTCAGTTAACCGGCAAGCCAAACCAGTCAATCAGACCGGCTCCACTTTGTCCAATTCCTGTGGTTGAGCAGCCATTTGCACATTTGATTATTGACTGTGTCGGGCCGTTGCCTTGTTCAAAACTAGGTCATAATTATTTGCTGACTGTCATGTGCCAGGTAACCAGGTATCCAGCGGCGTATCCACTCCGAAATATATCTACTAAATCAGTGGTGAAAGCTTTGACACAGTTCATTTCGGTGTTTGGGATTCCCAAAATTATTCAGAGCGATCAAGGCTCGAATTTTACATCCGGAATGTTTGCCGAAATACTGCAGCAGCTTCACATTAAGCATAATAAAGCTTCGGCTTATCATGCGCAATCACAGGGCGCCCTAGAGCGTTTTCATCAAACGCTGAAGTCTTTACTGCGCTCTTATTGTACAGAGCTGGGGTGTGACTGGGAGGAGGGGTTGCCGTGGCTCCTGTTGGCAGCGAGAGAAGTGGTTCAGGAGAGCACAGGTTTTAGCCCCAATGATTTGGTGTTTGGTCACAAGGTACGGGGTCCCATGGCTGTGTTGGGAGATAGCTGGGAAATAACAAATCCTCCCCAAAATTTGCTTGACTATGTCAATGGCTTCAGGCATAGGTTGGTTTTGGCGGTTGAAAGTGCAAAAGAGAAATTGGTAAAGTCACAGCACAAAATGAAAGCTCTGTATGACAGGCGTGCAGAGCCTAAGCGGTTTCAGGCTGGTGACCAGGTTTTGTTTTTGCAACCTATTGTGACTTCTCCCTTTGAGGCAAAATTCTCCGGTCCGTACACTGTAGTACGGCAGGCTTCAGACTTGAATTACATCATTGCCACTCCAAACTCTAGGAAAGCCACTAGACTGTGTCATGTGAATTTGTTAAAACCTTTCTACGGACGTCAGACAGTGGGGAAAGGGGAAAGTGGGAGTGGTATGGTTAATGCTTCTGTTTGTACATCTGCAGTTCTGAGCTCATCTCCGGCAGTCAGAATGGAGGAGAGTTCGACCACTGATGTGGTTTTGCAAGGGCGATTGAAAAATTCAGAGTCACTGAAAAATTTGGATGATAAACAACGTGCTGAGTTGGGTGCCCTTATTAAAAGCTATCCTGTTCTGTTTTCAGATGTACCTTCTCGCACACATCTTATTGAGCATGATGTGGATATTGGTGATGCAGCACCTATAAAGCAGCGTTTTTATCGGGTTTCATCAGATAAGCGCAAGCTTTTAGACAAAGAAGTTCAGTATATGTTGGACAATCATATTGCTGAGCCGTGCGTTTCAAGTTGGGCATCGCCGTGTCTGTTGGTCAGTAAGCCGGACACAACTTTTAGGCCATGTACTGACTTTCGTAAAGTTAATAACGTTACGAAGCCAGATGTGTTTCCTCTTCCCCGCATGGAAGACTGTATAGATCAGGTGGGGTCTGCCGTTTATGTGACTAAGTTTGACCTTTTGAAAGGTTATTGGCAGGTTCCCCTGTCTAAGCGGGCACAGGAAATTTGTGCATTTATTACACCTTCTGGTCTGTATAAGTACACTGTTATGCCATTTGGCCTGCGTAATGCACCTGCAACATTTCAGCGCCTCATGAACCAGGTTGTGGCGGGGCTGGATGGCTGCGCAGTGTACCTTGATGACGTGGTAATATACAGTGATACATGGTCTGAACATATTCAGCGCATTCGCGCATTGTTGGACAAATTGGTCTGGGCAGGGTTGACTGTTAATTTGGCAAAATGCGAATTTGCGAAGGCCACAGTCACCTGTTTGGGTAAGGAGGTCGGTCAGGGTCAGGTGCGTATGTTACAGGATAAGGTGGATACAATAGTAAGATATCCCCCTCCAACCACCAAGAAAGGACTAATGCGCTTTTTAGGGATGGTGGGATACTACCGAAGCTTTTGTCAGAATTTTTCAACAGTTGTAGAGCCTCTGACGGCACTTTTGAAGAAAGATGCACACTTTGTGTGGTCAGACAGATGTAGACTGGCGTTTGAAAAGGTCAAGGCACTTTTGTGTGCAGCACCTGTGTTGGATGCCCCTCGGCTGAATGAGGTTTTTTTCCCTGCAGGTGGATGCATCTAACGTGGGGGCAGGAGCTGTACTTATGCAGGCAGGAGACCACGGGGTTGAAAAACCTGTGGCCTTCTTCTCTAGGAAGTTTAATAAGTACCAGCTCAATTACTCAGTGATCGAGAAGGAGGCACTAGCATTAATATGGGCATTGCAGCATTTTGATGTTTATTTGGGATCTGGTCTAACTCCGTTGGTGGTCTATACCGATCACAACCCACTGACTTTCCTGCGGTCACTTCAAAATCCAAATCAGCGGCTGATGCGGTGGGCATTGTTTTTACAGCCGTACCATCTGGATATTCGTCATATAAAGGGATCAGAAAATGTGATAGCGGATGCCCTTTCTCGGTTGCCTTAAAGTTGGGTGGTGTTCTCACTGATTTGTCTATTCTGCTCTTTTCCAGGTCTACCTTCTCACTACTCTTAATGTGCTCCTAGGATCCAGGTTGCTGAGTGGAGGATGGGGGTAGATGGGGAGGAGTGGGGGGGGAATAATGTGGGGGGGCCCCTTTTCTGTAGGAGGGGGGTGTGACGCCCTGCCCCTCTCTCTGCCCATTGGTTGTGGGACTTCCCTGGGTGGAGATTGGGACAGGGCGTCAGGCCAATTGGCCACACCTGTGGGGGTATAGGGATCCAGAGTTTTAAGGGCTGGGTAGCCATGTGTTCAGTGGTCTCTTTGCTGCTTCTAGGCTGAGCTTTGGGCTCAGTCTTTCACTCGCCATGTGGTCTTAAGTATAATTTCTTTTGTTTAAGTATAATCATTTATGTTTACTTTAACCAGTAAAAATGAGTTGCTAATAAATTAGTTTTTGTTTATTTAACACAACAGGGGGTGTTATAGTCAGTGATGTTATGTGAGGGAGTCTACCGGGGGCCAAGATGGTTATAGACTCTGACCGCTGCATGAACGAAGGACCTGCGGTATCTCTCCCATGTGCAGCAGCCTGTCGCTGAAGGAGCTGCACAGTGCGGACAGGGTGTCCTGGAGGGGGTGGGACACTAAAACTACAGGTGCAGGGTACCTGAGTACATTATGTACTGAGGTACAGTGTTTCTTGACTTGTACCTTACTTGAGTATTCTCTATTGTAAGCTACTGTACATATCTGGCAGCCATACTTTTGTTTTTGTGTATTTTGCAAATTGTGTGATTGTTGTGTATTTTTTAGTATCTGGGTGAAACATCTTTGGCTCTTTCTGCTGTAGCAATGAACATTTCCCCTCTGAGGGACGATTAAAGGGATTCTGATTCTGAAGTCCCTTGTTTGTGTGCTGCAGAGGCCGGTGTTTCCCAGCAGGAGGCGCTGCAGGTGCTGCAGGCAGTGAGGGGCAGTCCAGTAAGAATAGCCCCCCCCCTCACTGCGCTGCAGCTCCTGCAGGAGGAGCAACAGCAGCGCAGCATCATCAGCTTCTGCTCACAGCTGGACGCCGCGCTGGGGGGGGGACTTCCTGTCGGGAAAACCACCGAGATCTGTGGAGCACCGGGAGTCGGGAAGACACAACTGTGGTGAGACAGACAGACAGACAGACAGACAGTTCTGTAGTCTGCAGCTGGTTAATGTAGTTCTGTAGTCTGCAGCTGGTTAATGTAGTTCTGTAGTCTGCAGCTGGTTAATGTAGTTCTGTAGTCTGCAGCTGGCGGTGGACGTGCAGGTTCCTGTGTGTTTCGGGGGGCTCGGAGGACAGGCGGTGTTTGTGGACACTGAGGGCAGCTTCCTGTTGCAGCGGGTCCAGGATTTCGCCGGCGCTGCCGTGAAACACTGCTCCTTATTGGTGGAAGACGACGAGCAGCGGGTTGCTATGACGACCTTCAATGTGGAAACCATCCTTTCTAACATTTTCCTGGTAATGATTGCCATGGTAGCATTGATGTCATCAACTACATCGCCTCACGATGATTCTGATGCCGTCCGTCTCTCCTTTCAGGTGCGTTGCCATGACTACGTGGAGCTGCTGGCCGAGCTTCACCTGCTGCCGGACTTCCTGTCTGAGCACCCGAGGGTCCGCCTCCTTGTGATTGACAGCATGGCGTTTCCTTTCCGGCTGCACTTCGACGAGTTGTCACAGAGGACCCGCCTCCTCAACGGCCTAGCCCAGCAGTTCATCGCCATGGCATCCAGCCACCACATCGCTGTGGTGATCACCAATCAGATGACAACCAGGCTGCGGGGCAGCCAATCACAGCTCGTCCCCGCCCTCGGGGAGAGCTGGGGTCACGCCCCCACCATCAGACTCCTCCTACAATGGGCGGGGACTCAACGACTAGCCGTCATCTTTAAATCCCCTGGTCACCCAGGATCCACCGTCGAATACCAGATCAACTCTGACGGCTTCAGAGATGCCGTCCAATCAGAGCAGCCTCCCAGCAAACGACCACGAACACACACTATCCAATCAGCTGCCGGACAGAGGGACAGCAACCAATCAGCTCCTGGACCGAGACACTGCAGCTGATTGGTCAGACATCCTCTGATGAACACATGAGGAAAAATGTATCAAATGGAGAATCTACAAATGTTAATCTGGAAACTTTGCACTAACTTCAACATGTTCGGTTCGGATTAAATAAAGATGTTCAGATTAAATAAAGATGTTCAGATTAAATAAAGATGTTCAGATTAAATGAAGACGTTCAGATTAAATAAAGATGTTCAGATTAAATGAAGACGTTCAGATTAAATAAAGACGTTCAGATTTAATGAAGACGTTCAGATTAAATAAAGACGTTCAGATTAAATAAAAATGTTCAGATTAAATAAAGACGTTCAGATTAAATAAAAATGTTCAGATTAAATAAAGACGTTCAGATTAAATAAAGATGTTCAGATTAAATGAAATTCTTCAGATTAAATAAAGACGTTCAGATTAAATAAAGATGTCAGATTAAATGAAGACGTTCAGATTAAATAAAGACGTTCAGATTAAATAAAGACGTTCAGATTAAATAAAGATGTCAGATTAAATAAAGACGTTCAGATTAAATAAAGACGTTCAGATTAAATAAAAATGTTCAGATTAAATAAAGACGTTCAGATTAAATAAAGACGTTCAGATTAAATAAAGACGTTCAGATTAAATAAAGATGTCAGATTAAATAAAGACGTTCAGATTAAATGAAAATGTTCAGATTAAATGAAGACGTTCAGATTAAATAAAGACGTTCAGATTAAATAAAAATGTTCAGATTAAATAAAGACGTTCAGATTAAATAAAGATGTTCAGATTAAATGAAATTCTTCAGATTAAATAAAGACGTTCAGATTAAAGAAAGACGTTCAGATTAAATGAAGACGTTCAGATTAAATAAAGACGTTCAGATTAAATAAAGATGTTCAGATTAAATGAAGACGTTCAGATTAAATAAAGATGTTCAGATTAAAGAAAGACGTTCAGATTAAATAAAGACGTTCAGATTAAATGAAGACGTTCAGATTAAATAAAGACGTTCAGATTTAATGAAGACGTTCAGATTAAATAAAGACGTTCAGATTAAATAAAAATGTTCAGATTAAATAAAGAAATTCCGATTAAAGAAAGATGTTCAGATTAAATGAAGACGTTCAGATTAAATAAAGATGTTCAGATTAAATAAAGACGTTCAGATTAAATAAAGACGTTCAGATTAAATGAAGACGTTCAGATTAAATAAAGACGTTCAGATTTAATGAAGACGTTCAGATTAAATAAAGACGTTCAGATTAAATAAAAATGTTCAGATTAAATAAAGACGTTCAGATTAAATAAAAATGTTCAGATTAAATAAAGACGTTCAGATTAAATAAAGATGTTCAGATTAAATGAAATTCTTCAGATTAAATAAAGACGTTCAGATTAAATAAAGATGTCAGATTAAATGAAGACGTTCAGATTAAATAAAGACGTTCAGATTAAATAAAAATGTTCAGATTAAATAAAGACGTTCAGATTAAATAAAGATGTCAGATTAAATAAAGACGTTCAGATTAAATAAAAATGTTCAGATTAAATAAAGACGTTCAGATTAAATAAAGACGTTCAGACTAAATAAAGACGTTCAGATTAAATAAAGACGTTCAGATTAAATGAAGACGTTCAGATTAAATAAAGACGTTCAGATTAAATAAAAATGTTCAGATTAAATAAAGACGTTCAGATTAAATAAAGATGTTCAGATTAAATGAAATTCTTCAGATTAAATAAAGACGTTCAGATTAAAGAAAGACGTTCAGATTAAATAAAGATGTTCAGATTAAATAAAGATGTTCAGATTAAATGAAGACGTTCAGATTAAATAAAGACGTTCAGATTAAATAAAGACGTTCAGATTAAATAAAGACGTTCAGATTAAATGAAGACGTTCAGATTAAATAAAGACGTTCAGATTAAATAAAGACGTTCAGATTAAATAAAGATGTTCAGATTAAATAAAGATGTTCAGATTAAAGAAAGATGTCAGATTAAATAAAGACGTTCAGATTAAATGAAAATGTTCAGATTAAATAAAGCTGTTCAGATTAAATAAAGATGTTCAGATTAAATAAAGATGTAGATTAAATAAAGATGTAGATTAAATAAAGATGTAGATTAAATAATAATAAAGATGTAGATTAAATAAAGATGTAGATTAAATAAAGATGTAGATTAAATAATAATAAAGATGTAGATTAAATAAAGATGTAGATTTAATAAAGATGTAGATTTAATAAAGACGTAGATTAAATAATAATAAAGATGTAGATTAAATAAAGACGTAGATTTAATAAAGACGTAGATTAAATAATAATAAAGATGTAGATTAAATAATAATAAAGATGTAGATTAAATAAAGATGTAGATTAAATAAAGACGTAGATTAAATAATAATAAAGACGTAGATTAAATAATAATAAAGATGTAGATTAAATAATAATAAAGATGTAGATTAAATAATAATAAAGATGTAGATTTAATAAAGATGTAGATTAAATAAAGACGTAGATTAAATAATAATAAAGATGTAGATTAAATAAAGATGTAGATTAAATAATAATAAAGACGTAGATTAAATAAAGATGTAGATTAAATAAAGACGTAGATTAAATAATAATAAAGATGTAGATTAAATAATAATAAAGATGTAGATTAAATAAAGACGTAGATTAAATAAAGATGTAGATTTAATAATAATAAAGATGTAGATTAAATAATAATAAAGATGTAGATTAAATAAAGATGTAGATTAAATAAAGATGTAGATTAAATAAAGACGTAGATTAAATAATAATAAAGATGTAGATTAAATAAAGATGTAGATTAAATAAAGACGTAGATTAAATAATAATAAAGATGTAGATTTAATAATAATAAAGATGTAGATTAAATAAAGATGTAGATTTAATAAAGATGTAGATTAAATAAAGATGTAGATTTAATAAAGATGTAGATTAAATAAAGATGTAGATTAAATAAAGATGTAGATTAAATAAAGATGTAGATTAAATAAAGATGTAGATTTAATAAAGACGTAGATTTAATAAAGATGTAGATTAAATAAAGATGTAGATTTAATAAAGACGTAGATTAAATAATAATAAAGATGTAGATTTAATAATAATAAAGATGTAGATTAAATAAAGATGTAGATTTAATAAAGATGTAGATTAATAAAGATGTAGATTTAATAAAGATGTAGATTTAATAAGATGTAGATTAAATAAAGATGTAGATTTAATAAAGACGTAGATTAAATAATAATAAAGATGTAGATTAAATAAAGACGTAGATTTAATAAAGACGTAGATTAAATAATAATAAAGACGTAGATTAAATAAAGATGTAGATAAATAAAGACGTAGATTAAATAATAATAAAGATGTAGATTAAATAATAATAAAGATGTAGATTAAATAAAGACGTAGATTAAATAAAGATGTAGATTTAATAATAATAAAGATGTAGATTAAATAATAATAAAGATGTAGATTAAATAAAGACGTAGATTAAATAATAATAAAGATGTAGATTAAATAAAGATGTAGATTAAATAAAGACGTAGATTAAATAATAATAAAGATGTAGATTAAATAAAGATGTAGATTAAATAAAGACGTAGATTAAATAATAATAAAGATGTAGATTTAATAATAATAAAGATGTAGATTTAATAAAGATGTAGATTAAATAATAATAAAGATGTAGATTTAATAATAATAAAGATGTAGATTAAATAAAGATGTAGATTAAATAATAATAAAGATGTAGATTAAATAAAGATGTAGATTAAATAAAGATGTAGATTAAATAAAGATGTAGATTTAATAATAATAAAGATGTAGATTAAATAAAGATGTAGATTAAATAAAGATGTAGATTAAATAAAGATGTAGATGTAATAATAATAAAGATGTAGATTAAATAATAATAAAGATGTAGATTAAATAAAGATGTAGATTAAATAAAGACGTAGATTAAATAATAATAAAGACGTAGATTAAATAATAATAAAGATGTAGATTAAATAATAATAAAGATGTAGATTAATAATAATAAAGATGTAGATTTAATAAAGATGTAGATTAAATAAAGACGTAGATTAAATAATAATAAAGATGTAGATTAAATAAAGATGTAGATTAAATAATAATAAAGACGTAGATTAAATAAAGATGTAGATTAAATAAAGACGTAGATTAAATAATAATAAAGATGTAGATTAAATAATAATAAAGATGTAGATTAAATAAAGACGTAGATTAAATAAAGATGTAGATTTATAATAATAAAGATGTAGATTAAATATAATAAAGATGTAGATTAAATAAAGATGTAGATTTAATAAAGATGTAGATTAAATAAAGACGTAGATTAAATAATAATAAAGATGTAGATTAAATAAAGATGTAGATTAATAAAGACGTAGATTAAATAATAATAAAGATGTAGATTTAAAATAATAAAGATGTAGATTAAATAAAGATGTAGATTTAATAAAGATGTAGATTAAATAAAGATGTAGATTAATATAGATGTAGATTAAATAAAGATGTAGATTAAATAAAGATGTAGATTAAATAAAGATGTAGATTAAATAAAGATGTAGATTAATAAAGACGTAGATTTAATAAAGATGTAGATTAAATAAAGATGTAGATTTAATAAAGACGTAGATTAAATAATAATAAAGATGTAGATTAATAATAATAAAGATGTAGATTAAATAAAGATGTAGATTTAATAAAGATGTAGATTAAATAAAGATGTAGATTTATAAAGACGTAGATTTAATAAAGAATGTAGATTAAATAAAGATGTAGATTTAATAAAGACGTAGATTAAATAATATAAAGATGTAGATTAAATAAAGACCGTAGATTTAATAAAGACGTAGATTAAATAATAATAAAGACGTAGATTAAATAAAGATGTAGATTAAATAAAGACGTAGATTAAATAATAATAAAGATGTAGATTAATAATAATAAAGATGTAGATTAAATAAAGACGTAGATTAAATAAAGATGTAGATTTAATAATAATAAAGATGTAGATTAAATAATAATAAAGATGTAGATTAATAAAGACGTAGATTAAATAATAATAAAGATGTAGATTAAATAAAGATGTAGATTAAATAAAGACGTAGATTAAATAATAATAAAGATGTAGATTAAATAAAGATGTAGATTAAATAAAGACGTAGATTAAATAATAATAAAGATGTAGATTTAATAATAATAAAGATGTAGATTTAATAAAGATGTAGATTAAATAATAATAAAGATGTAGATTTAATAATAAAGATGTAGATTAAATAAAGATGTAGATTAAATAATAATAAAGATGTAGATTAAATAAAGATGTAGATTAAATAAAGATGTAGATTAAATAAAGATGTAGATTTAATAATAATAAAGATGTAGATTAAATAAAGATGTAGATTAAATAAAGATGTAGATTAAATAAAGATGTAGATGTAATAATAATAAAGATGTAGATTTAATAAAGATGTAGATTAAATAATAATAAAGATGTAGATTTAATAAAGATGTAGATTAAATAAAGATGTAGATTAAATAAAGATGTAGATTAAATAATAATAAAGACGTAGATTAAATAAAGATGTAGATTAAATAATAATAAAGACGTAGATTAAATAAAGATGTAGATTAAATAATAATAAAGATGTAGATTAAATAAAGACGTAGATTAAATAAAGATGTAGATTAAATAAAGAAGTAGATTAAATAATAATAAAGATGTAGATTAAATAAAGATGTAGATTAAATAATAATAAAGATGTAGATTAAATAAAGATGTAGATTAAATAATAATAAAGATGTAGATTAAATAAAGACGTAGATTAAATAATAATAAAGATGTAGATTAAATAAAGACGTAGATTAAATAATAATAAAGACGTAGATTAAATAAAGATGTAGATTAAATAATAATAAAGATGTAGATTAAATAATAATAAAGATGTAGATTAAATAATAATAAAGATGTAGATTAAATAAAGATGTAGATTAAATAAAGATGTAGATTAAATAAGATGTAGATTAAATAAAGACGTAGATTAAATAAAGACGTAGATTAAATAATAATAAAGATGTAGATTAAATAAAGATGTAGATTAAATAAAGACGTAGATTAAATAATAATAAAGATGTAGATTAAATAATAATAAAGATGTAGATTTAATAATAATAAAGATGTAGATTAAATAAAGATGTAGATTAAATAATAATAAAGATGTAGATTAAATAAAGATGTAGATTAAATAAGATGTAGATTAAATAAAGATGTAGATTTAATAATAATAAAGATGTAGATTAAATAAAGACGTAGATTAAATAAAGATGTAGATTAAATAAAGATGTAGATTAAATAAAGACGTAGATTAATAAAGACGTAGATTAAATAATAATAAAGACGTAGATTAAATAATAATAAAGATGTAGATTAAATAAAGATGTAGATTAAATAAAGATGTAGATTAAATAAAGATGTAGATTTAATAAAGATGTAGATTAAATAAAGATGTAGATTAAATAATAATAAAGACGTAGATTAAATAAAGATGTAGATTAAATAATAATAAAGATGTAGATTAAATAATAATAAAGATGTAGATTTAATAAAGACGTAGATTAAATAAAGATGTAGATTAAATAAAGACGTAGATTAAATAAAGACGTAGATTAAATAATAATAAAGATGTAGATTAAATAAAGATGTAGATTTAATAAAGATGTAGATTAAATAAAGACGTAGATTAAATAAAGACGTAGATTAAATAATAATAAAGATGTAGATTAAATAATAATAATAAAGATGTAGATTAAATAAAGATGAAGATTAAATAAAGATGTAGATTAAATAAAGATGTAGATTACATAAAGATGAAGATTAAATAAAGATGTAGATTAATAAAGATGTAGATTAAATAATAATAAAGATGTAGATTAAATAAAGATGTAGATTAAATAAAGATGTAGATTAAATAATAATAAAGATGTAGATTAAATAAAGACGTAGATTAAATAAAGATGAGATTAAATAATAATAAGATGTAGATTAAATAAAGACGTAGATTAAATAAAGATGTAGATTAAATAAAGACGTAGATTAAATAAAGACGTAGATTAAATAATAATAAAGATGTAGATTAAATAAAGATGTAGATTAAATAATAATAATAAAGATGTAGATTAAATAAAGATGAAGATTAAATAAAGATGTAGATTAAATAAAGATGTAGATTAATAATAATAAAGATGTAGATTAATAAAGATGTAGATTAAATAAAGATGTAGATTAAATAAAGATGTAGATTAAATAAAGATGTAGATTAAATAAAGATGTAGATTAAATAATAATAAAGATGTAGATTAAATAAAGATGTAGATTAAATAAAGATGTAGATAATAATAATAAAGATGTAGATTAAATAAAGATGTAGATTAAATAAAGATGTAGATTAAATAAAGATGTAGATTAAATAAAGATGTAGATTTAATAAAGATGTAGATTAAATAAAGATGTAGATTAAATAAAGATGTAGATTTAATAAAGATGTAGATTAAATAAAGATGTAGATTAAATAAAGATGTAAATTAAATAAAGATGTAGATTAAATAAAGATGTAGATTTAATAAAGATGTAGATTAAATAATAATAAAGATGTAGATTTAATAAAGATGTAGATTAAATAAAGATGTAGATTAAATAATAATAAAGATGTAGATAAATAAAGATGTAGATTAAATAAAGATGTAGATTAAAATAAAGATGTAGATTAATAATATAAAGATGTAATTAAATAAAGATGTAAGATTAAATAAAGATGTAGATTAAATAAAGAAGTAAATATAATAAAGATGTAGATTTATATAAAGATGTAGATTTAATAAAGATGTAGATTAAATAATAATAAAGATGTAGATTAAATAAAGACTGTAGATGAAATAAAGATGTAGACTTTAATAAAGAAAGTAGATTAAATAAAGACGTAGATTAAATAAAGACTGAGATTTAATAAAGATGTAGATTTAATAATAATAAAGATGTAGATTTAATAAAGAATGTAGATTAAATAAGATGTAGATTAAATATAAAGATGTAGATTAATTAAAGATGTAGATTTAATAAGATGTAGATTTAATAAAGATGTAGATTAATAAAGATGTAGATTAAAATAAAGATGTAGATTAAATAAAGATGTAGATTTAATAAAGAAGTAGATTAATAAAGATGTAGATTAAAGATGTAGATTAATAAAGATGTAGATTTAATAAAGACTGTAGATTAAATAAAGATGTAGATTAAATAATAATAAAGATGTAGATTAAATAAAGATGTAGATTAAATAATAATAAAGATGTAGATTTAATAAAGATGTAGATTAAATAATAATAAAGATGTAGATTAAATAAAGATGTAGATTAAATAAAGACGTAGATTAAATAAAGACGTTTATATAAGGGTTTCATCCTTCGATTCTAACATTAAATGAAGTTTGAGATTCAGATAACAGAGACGAGCTGTCGGTCATCTTTATTTCCACAGAAAAAGAAATTCAACACACACGTAAAAAACTGTTGCCACGGTGATGTCATGTTGATGTCACAGTGATGTCACGGTGATGTCAGTGGACGGGCGTGGTGTTTCAAGGCACTATTTATGTGAGGGTAGAAATAGGTGAGAGGTCAAAGGTGATCTGAGGCTGCAGTGTGTTCATCACTGAGGTTAAAAAGAGCGGGAAACGAAACCGGCAAACACACACTCAGGAAACACCAAATGAGAACAAAGTGTGTGTGTGTGTGTGTGTGTGTGTGTGTGTGTGTGTGTGTGTAAGTTTGTCAGTGTGTGTGTGTGTGTGTGGGTGTGTGTGTGTTTGTCAGTGTGTGTGTAGCCAGTCATGCTGCAGACACTGCTCGGCTGTCGCCCGTCTCTCCGGCTGCAGATCCAACATGGCGGACAGGAAGTCGCTGAACTGCGCCGCCTGCTCCAGAGGCCACTCGTACTTCTCCAGCAGAACTTCGAACAAACCCCACGGCTTCAGGGACGAGATGTGCCGCAGACACCCTGTAATATAACATTTAATAGGTATATCATTTATAATAAAGATATGGTGTATAATAAATATAACATGTTTAATAAATATGTTTTATGTGTATGATTAATAACGTGTGTACAGTGTCTCACCTCTCCGGTCGAAGTACTCTCTGGAGTACCTGCCAGACAGAGCGAAGGGCAGAGGGATGGCACCGAGCAGCTCGATGATGTGAGCGATGTGATCTGAGTACAAATACACTCTCTGAATACACACAGATACACTCTGAATACACACACTAAATACTGTAAATACCGCTCTGAATACACACTGACACACGCTCTGATTACACACTCTAAATACTGTAAATACACACTGATACACACTGACACACGCTCTGATTACACACTCTAAATACTGTAAATACCGCTCTGAATACACACTGACACACGCTCTGATTACACACTCTAAATACTGTAAATACACACTGATACACACTCTGAACACATACTCAAAATATACACTCTGAATACACACTGATACACACTGATACACACTGACACACACTCTGATTACACACTCTAAATACTGTAAATACACACTCTGAGTACACACTGATACACACTGTAAATACACACTGATATACACTCTGAATACACACTGATACACAATGTAAATACACACTCTGAGTACACACTGATACACACTGTAAATACACACTCTAATACTGTGAATACACTCTAAATATATATATATACAGTGGGGCAAAAAAGTTTAGTCAGCCACCAATTGTGCAAGTTCTCCCATTTAAAAAGATGAGAGGCCTGTAATTTTCATCATAGGTATACCTCAACTATGAGAGACAGAATGGGGGAAACAATCCAGGAAATCACATTGTAGGATTTTAATGAATTCATTGTAAATTCCTCGGTAAAATAAGTATTGGGTCACCTACAAACAAGCAAGATTTCTGGCTCTCACAGACCTGTAACTTCTTCTTTAAGAGGCTCCTCTGTCCTCCACTCGTTACCTGTATTAATGGCACCTTTTTGAACTCGTTATCAGTATAAAAGACACCTGTCCACAACCTCAAACAGTCATACTCCAAACTCCACTATGGCCAAGACCAAAGAGCTGTCAAAGGAGACCAGAGACAAAATTGTAGACCTGCACCAGGCTGGGAAAACTGAATCTGCAATAGGTAAGCAGCTTGGTGTGAAGAAATCAACTGTGGGAGCAATTATTAGAAAATGGAAGACATACAAGACCACTGCTAATCTCCCTCCATCTGGGGCTCCACGCAAGGTCTCACCCCGTGGGGTCAAAATGATCACAAGAACGGTGAGCAAAAATCCCAGAACCACACGGGGGGACCTAGTGAATGACCTGCAGAGAGCTGGGACCAAAGTAACAGAGGCTACCATCAGTAACACACTACGCCGCCAGGGACTTCAATCCTGCAGTTCCAGACGTGTCCCCCTGCTTAAGCCAGTACATGTCCAGGCCCGTCTGAAGTTTGCTAGAGGGCATTTGGATGATCCAGAAGAGGACTGGGAGAATGTCATATGGTCAGATGAAACCAAAATAGAACTTTTTGGTAAAAACTCAACTCGTCGTGTTTGGAGGAGAAAGAATGCAGAGTTGCCTCCAAAGAACACCATACCTACTGTGAAGCATGGGGGGGGAGACATCGTGCTTTGGGGCTGTTCTTCTGCAAAGGGACCAGGACGACTGATCCGTGGAAAGGAAAGAATGAATGGGGCCATGTATCGTGAGATTTTGAGTGGAAAACCTCCTTCCATCAGCAAGGGCACTGAAGATGAAGCGTGGCTGGGTCTTTCAGCATGACAGTGACCCCAAACACACCGCCAGGGCAACGAAGGAGTGGCTTCGTAAGAAGCATTTCAAGGTCCTGGAGTGGCCTAGCCAGTCTCCAGATCTCAACCCCATAGAAAATCTTTGGAGGGAGTTGAAAGTCCGTGTTGCCCAGCGACAGCCCCAAAACATCACTGCTTTAGAGGAGATCTGCATGGAGGAATGGGCCAAAATACCAGCAACAGTGTGGAAACCTTGTGAAGACTTACAGAAAACCTTGGACCTCTGTCATTGCCAACAAAGGGTATATAACAAAGTATTGAGATGAACTTTTGTTATTGACCAAATACTTATTTTCCACAATCATTTAAAATGAATTCATTAAAATCAGACAATGTGATTTCCTGGATTGTTTCCCCCATTCTGTCTCTCATAGTTGAAGTGTACCTATGATAAAAATTACAGGCCTCTCTCATCTTTTTCAATGGGAGAACTTGCACAATTGGTGGCTGACTAAATACTTTTTTGCCCCACTGTATATATGAGCGATATTCGCCGTGTTACTCTGTCCTGTTTTCTCTCATTCCAAACCGTGACCGACGCCAGCCTCCCTTCTCTGCAGAACGCATTTCAAACAGTAATGATAAAAACAACCGTGGAATGAATTGGGCTTCTTCATGCGACGAAGCAGGCCTACCTCACCCTGCACACTTCTCCCCCGTCAGGCAGAAACGCTCCCTCCCCCCCGACAGAGTCTGTAGTCTGCGGCCCCCTCCCCCCGGACATCCCACCACCTTAACTAACTAATTTTCTGCAGGAAACCCTGCACTCAAAACAAGAGAAGCAGTACTACATAATGTAATATCTGTAAATTAAAGTCATATTTTGTGTATTTTAAAGTAGTATGGTGTGTAGTATTGTGTGTATTAGTACCTTCATCTCGGGTGTAATCTTCTCCTGAATGAGGTTCAAACAGGTAGTCTCCTGTGGCCAGCTCAAACGCCTGAAACACCAATAAATACATTCCTACATAAACACACCCTTTTATAAAATATATATACAACACACTAGGCCTGTGCCTCTGCTGCTTCTTTCAGGAGTGCATCATGTCCCAGAAGAAGCACTAGCAGCATTTTAAACGGTCACTTTGATTAGAGATGGTCCTTAGCTACACCGTGCTGATGTCTGAAGTGACTGCAGGAGGACATGTGACAGTAACATCTCATATGAGGACATGTTTAATAACTGTAGAGTCTGGTGATGGAGATGCTCTGCTGTGAGGAGCTAGAACCAGAAGAACCAGAAGATCTGAGCCGGACTGCTACTGAAGCTCATGAGGACACTTCAGAGTAACTCTCTGACAGAAGACAGAGGTCCACAGAACTGACCTTTAGAAACACAACCAGAGACCAGGTAACCTGTCAGGTGCTTTGGCTAAAGAATGTTAGCTAGCTACCAAACGTTTCCTATATATCTTAAAAACTAACTAGCAAACTGCAGCTTGCTATCTAGTGAGATAGCTCACCAGAGCTTCCTGCCTGTCTGCGGCGGGTAAAGGTTCATCAAGCTGCCGAGGCTACGAGAGCAGCAGCCAATGAGGGAGCGGCTATTCTCCTAAAGTACATCCTCACAGCCGTTAGATACAGATCCATATTTATCGAATGTGTGTGTGTGTGTGTTTTACCATGCAGGCGGTGCTCCAGATGTCAGCAGGCGGTCCATACTCTGCTCCAATCAGAACTTCCAGGGCTCGGTACTGACGGGTCTGAATATCCTCTGTGAAGTGTTTGTGCTGGAAAAACAGAGGCCTGTGATTGGCTCATACTGACAGAGGAGTGTGATTGGCCCATACTGACAGAGGAGTGTGATTGGCTCATACTGACAGAGGAGTGTGATTGGCCCATACTGACAGAGGAGTGTGATTGGCCCATACTGACAGAGGAGTGTGATTGGCTCATACTGACAGAGGAGTGTGATTGGCCCATACTGACAGAGGAGTGTGATTGGCTCATACTGACAGAGGAGTGTGATTGGCCCATA
>NC_086352.1:322951-332951 GCF_036324505.1 Eleginops maclovinus
ATTCTGGTTCACAGACTCTGATTGGCTAGGACTATGGGCCGTGCTTTGAAGTGTAACCCGAGAGGATTGGCTGAGGGTCTGAGGTGTGGAGGGGTTGCTGTTCTGTAGGGGCAGCTGGGGGAGTAAGGAGGGTGACATGGAGTTGTATGGTGGGGTCAGGTGTGACTCTTCAGTGGGGGGGACGGGGATGTCCTGGGGGGCAGGAGGGGGCAGACTCTGAAAGTCACAGAGCTCATCGGGCCTGAAACACAAACACAGTTTTAACTACGAAGGCTAACAGTTAGCACCGTGCTAACACTAGTGACGGCTAACAGTTAGCACCGTGCTAACACTAGTGAAGGCTAACAGTTAGCACTGTGCTAACACTAGGGAAGGCTAACAGTTAGCACCTTGCTAACACTAGGGAAGGTTAACAGTTAGCACTGTGCTAACACTAGGGAAGGCTTAAAGTTAGTACCATGCTAACACTAGGGAAAGCTAAAAGTTAACACATTGCTAACACTAGGGAAGGCTAACAGCACTGTGCTAACACTAGGGAAGGCTTAAAGTTAGCACCTTGCTAACACTACGGAAGGCTAACAGCACCGTGCTAACACGAGGGAAGGCTTAAAGTTAGGACCATGCTAAAACTAGGGAAGGCTAACAGTAAGCACCCTGCTAACACTAGGGAAGGGTAACACCACCGTGCTAACACTAGGGAAGGCTTAAAGATGGCACCATGCTAACACTTGTGAAGGCTAACAGCACCGTGCTAACACGAGTGAAGGCTAACAGTTAGCAACTTGCTAACACTAGCGAAGGCTAACAGCATGTGCTAATATGTCCAGTGGCAGAATAAGGGAGTGGCGTCTGTATTAATTCTGATTGTTTAATCTATATCTAAGGACTTGATCGTGCTGCATTCTGAACGATGGGAATCATTTTAGGCTCAGTGTTTTAGGGAAAGTAGGAACGAATGTTTTCAGCTGAATGTACTCTTCATAATCAAACAGAGGCAGAGGAAAAAAACATGAAAATGTTCTGGATATCTGAAGAAAGTGTGTGTGGTCTATTTCTGTTTTCTGATCCTATCACAGAATTTTACCTAATGCTAAACCACTGAAAACTTTCATCTGTTTCCTGTCCCTCCATGACATCTGAGCTGCATGGAAATAGATTGATTGTGTGTGTGTGTGTGTGTGTGTGTGTGTGTGTGTGTGTGTGTGTGTGTGTGTGTGTGTGTGTGTGTGTGTGTGTGTGTGTGTGTGTGTGTGTGTGTGTGTGTGTGTGTGTGTGTGTGTGTGTGTGAGAGAAGTTGTGCATCACTCTGCTATTATTGGAACTGAGTCTCTCACGGCTGAGCACTAAACCTGTTTCTGTCACTAGGTCAGCAGCTAGCCTAGTGTTAAGGCTTAAAGAATGCAAGCAGTGAGAAACCTGATCTAAAGAAAGATTAATCCACCAGACATGATGAAATTATTTTGAAATTCGGACGTAAGATACATTTATACAAGTCTCACCAACTGCATCTGACACTCCATAATAATCTGCTAGAGATTGATATTCTCAGAGAGGACTTCATTAACCCTCTTGCAGCAGTTTTATATGGGTCATTCACTCGCTCATATTTAAATATAAAACATGATGACTGAGCGCTGTCCTCTAACAAGACTCTGAGACTAACCCTTTCTAATTGGTTACTCTATCGACTTGTTAGCTTCACACTGTGACTCATTATTATCAGGTGTGTGTCCAGGTGCTGTAAACTGAAGCGTGTGTGTGTGTGTGTGTGTGTGTTTGTTACCGGGGCTCCTCGGGCCGGACTCTCCGGTGCTTCTTTCCTCTCCTCCGGTGTTTTTTGCCGCTGGCAGTCGTGTGTCCGGATCCTGCAGAGACGGCTGAGAGACGAGCAGAGACACCGGAGTCATTAATCATGTGTTCCTGTCTTTCTGTTAACACCATATAACAAAGATCTTATCCTCATGTGTTCCTGTCTTTCTGTTAACGCCATATAACAAAGATCTTATCCTCATGTGTTCCTGTCTTTCTGTTCACACCATATAACAAAGATCTTATCCTCATGTGTTCCTGTCTTTCTGTTAACGCCATATAACAAAGATCTTATCCTCATGTGTTCCTGTCTTTCTGTTAACATCAAACTCCATTTAAAAAGCATCAAAAGACACAGTATCATCTGCTTTAGCAAACATGCTAATCTACAGCTAAATAACCCTAACACTGAACATTAGAAACCCTCCTGATCACCGAGACATTATTCCCTCAGGGACCATCAGTTATTGTACGGGTCCAGGACCTGATTAGAAGATCTTAAATCCTTTAAACCAGCTGCAAGACCAGAGGACCTTAACTCCTTTAAACGAGCTGCAGGACCAGAGGACCTTAAATCCTTTAAACCAGCTGCAGGACCAGAGGACCTTAAATCCTTTAAACCAGCTGCAAGACCAGAGGACCTCAACTCCTTTAAACGAGCTGCAAGACCAGAGGACCTTAAATCCTTTAAACCAGCTGCAGGACAAGAGGACCTTAACTCCTTTAAACCAGCTGCAGGACAAGAGGACCTTAACTCCTTTAAACCAGCTGCAGGACCAGAGGACCTTAACTCATTTAAACCAGCTGCAGGACCAGAGGACCTTAACTAATTTAAACCAGCTGCAAGACCAGAGGACCTTAACTCCTTTAAACCAGCTGCAGGACCAGGGGACCTTAAATCATTTAAACCAGCTGCAGGACCAGAGGACCTTAACTCCTTTAAACCATCTGCAAGACCAGAGGACCTTAACTCCTTTAAACCAGCTGCAGGTCAAGAGGACCTTAACTCCCTTAAACCAGCTGCAAGACCAGAGGACCTTAACTCCCTTAAACCAGCTCTGATCTCAGTCACTGCTGGGGTCCAGGACCACACTGAGAGGAGGGTGCAGACTTGTGTTGATGTTTACATATTAGAGTCTGGCTGAGGAACCCCCCCACCTGTCAGAACCAAACCGTTACCTATCAACATGCTGCTTCCGGTGCTCCGTGTCTCTGACGGCGGTTCTCTCTCCGTTACCGAGACTTTAGCAGCAATCCGAGACAACCCGGGTCCGAACGGCTCCGTCAGGGAGGACCCGGTACGGTTAGAGTTAGCCTGTTAACCTGTTAGCTCCAAACTGTCAGAGAACAGCTGACGGGATAACGTCAGTTAGCCTGTTAGCTCCGTTAGCTCCAGCTGCAGATCAGCGGATCTCCTGCAGTCAGACTGTGGTTGTACCGGGTCTGTATACCGAGTCAATGAACCGGATCAGTACCAAATCCGTATAGGCTACCGGGTCAGAAACAGGTCAGTACCGGGTCTGCATAACGGGTCAATATTCCGGATCTATAACTGTCCGGTTACTCTGTGTGTTCTCCTCGCGGCTCTCAGCAGCTGCTGTCAGTCACCGGACACCGGGTTCTGCGCATGCGCAAGGAAGGGCCATAGGGGGTGTGGGGGGCGACAAGGGCCACATTGTGATGGCTGGACACTGGGTCAGAGCATTTCCAAAACTGCAGGTCTTGTGGGGGTCCCCGGTCTTCAGCAGTCAGTACCTACCAACAGTGTTCCAAGGAAGGACCAGTGAACTGGTGACAGGGTCATGGCTCAAGGAGGCGCGTGGGGAGGGAAGGCTAGCCCGTTGGTCCAATCCAACAGAAGAGCTGCTGTTGCTCAAACTGCTGAAACACTTCTGGTTCTGTTGGAGAGGAGTCAGAACACAATATTAACCCTAACCCTGACATGGTTTGAGGAACACGTTGACTTGCCTCCAAATTCCCCAGATCCCAATCCATCAGCATCTGTGGGGTGTGCTGGATGAAGCGGTCTGATCCGTGGGGCCCCTCTACACTTACAGGTCTTCAAGGACCTGCTGACATCCTGGGCCAGACCCCACAGCACACCCTCAGTATTACGCAGTCTGTAATACTTTATATATACACTCTGTAATACTTTATATATACACTCTGTAATACTTTATATATACACTCTGTAATACTTTATATATACAGTCTGTAATACTTTATATATACAGTCTGTAATACTTTATATATACACTGTGTAATACTTTATATATACAGTCTGTAATACTTTATATATACAGTCTGTAATACTTTATATATACAGTCTGTAATACTTTATATATACACTCTGTAATACTTTATATATACACTCTGTAATACTTTATATATACACTCTGTAATACTTTATATATACACTCTGTAATACTTTATATATACAGTCTGTAATACTTTATATGTACACTCTGTAATACTTTATATGTACACTCTGTAATACTTTATATATACAGTCTGTAATACTTTATATATACACTCTGTAATACTTTATATATACAGTCTGTAATACTTTATATATACAGTCTGTAATACTTTATATATACACTCTGTAATACTTTATATATACAGTCTGTAATACTTTATATATACAATCTGTAATACTTTATATATACACTCTGTAATACTTTATATATACAGTCTGTAATACTTTATATATACAGTCTGTAATACTTTATATATACACTCTGTAATACTTTATATATACACTCTGTAATACTTTATATATACAGTCTGTAATACTTTATATATACACTCTGTAATACTTTATATATACACTCTGTAATACTTTATATGTACACTCTGTAATACTTTATATATACAGTCTGTAATACTTTATATATACACTCTGTAATACTTTATATATACAGTCTGTAATACTTTATATATACAGTCTGTAATACTTTATATATACACTCTGTAATACTTTATATATACAGTCTGTAATACTTTATATATACAATCTGTAATACTTTATATATACACTCTGTAATACTTTATATATACAGTCTGTAATACTTTATATATACAGTCTGTAATACTTTATATATACACTCTGTAATACTTTATATATACACTCTGTAATACTTTATATATACAGTCTGTAATACTTTATATATACACTCTGTAATACTTTATATATACACTCTGTAATACTTTATATATACAGTCTGTAATACTTTATATATACACTCTGTAATACTTTATATATACACTGTAATACTTTATATATACACTTGTAATACTTTATATATACACTCTGTAATACTTTATATATACACTCTGTAATACTTTATATATACATCTGTAATACTTTATATATACACTCTGTAATACTTTATATATACACTCTGTAATACTTTATATATACACTCTTTAATACTTTATATATACAGTCTGTAATACTTTATATATACACTCTGTAATACTTTATATATACACTCTGTAATACTTTATATATACACTCTGTAATACTTTATATATACACTCTGTAATACTTTATATATACACTCTGTAATACTTTATATATACACTCTGTAATACTTTATATACACTCTGTAATACTTTTATATATACAGCTGTCAGACTTATATAGCTGTAATACTTATTCTACAGTCTGTAATACTTTATATATAGCACTCTGTTAATACTTTATATTACACTCTGTTCATACTTTATATATACACTGAGTAATTACTTTTATATATACACTCTGTATACTTTATATATACACTCTGTAATACTTATATATACAGTCTGTAATACCTTTATATATACACTCTGTAATACTTTATATATACACTCTGTAATACTTTATATAGACAATCTGTAATACTTTATATAAACACTCTGGTATATACTTATAATTCACTCTGTAATACTTTATATTATACACTCTGTAATACTTTATATATACACTGCTGTAAGACTTTATATATACACTCTGTAATACTTTATATATACACTGTGTTAATACTTTATATATACACTCTGTAATACTTATATATACACATCTGTAATCTTTATATATATCACTCTGTAATACTTTATATAGTACACCTTGTAATACCTTATATATACACTCTGTAATACTTTATATATACAGTTTTGTAATACTTTATATATACAGTCAGTATACTTTTATATAGCACAGTGTAATACTTATTATATACACTCTGTAATTCTTTATATATACACTCTGTAATACTTTATATATACACCTGTAATACTTTATATATACACTTTGTAATAATTTATATATACACTTTGTAATACTTTATATATACAGTCTGTAATATCTTTTATATACACACTGTTAATACTTTATATGTACACTCTGTAATACGTTATATTACACTCTGTAATACTTGATATATACATCTATGTAATACTGTATATATACACTCTGTAATTACTTATATATCAATCTGTAATACTATACTTATATACACTCTGTTAATACTTTATATATACACTCTGTAATACTTTATATATACACTCTATACACTCTGTATACTTTATATATACACGTCTGTATACTTTATATATACAGTGTGTAATACTTTATATATACACTCTGTAATACTTTATATATACACTCTGTAATACTTTATATATACACTCTGTAATACTTTATATATACACTCTGTAATACTTTATATATACACTCTGTAATACTTTATATATACACTCTGTAATACTTTATATATACAGTCTGTAATACTTTATATATACAGTCTGTAATACTTATATATACACTCTGTAATACTTTATATATACACTCTGTAATACTTTATATATACACTCTGTAATACTTTATATATACAGTCTGTAATACTTTATATATACAGTCTGTAATACTTTATATATACACTCTGTAATACTTTATATATACACTCTGTAATACTTTATATATACAGTCTGTAATACTTTATATATACAGTCTGTAATACTTTATATATACAGTCTGTAATACTTTATATATACACTCTGTAATACTTTATATATACACTCTGTAATACTTTATATATACACTCTGTAATACTTATATATACACTTGTAATACTTTATATAGACACTCTGTAATACTTTATATATACAGTCTGTAATACTTTATATATACATCTGTATACTTTATATTATAACTCTGTAATACTTTATATATACACTCTGTAATACTTTATATATACAGTCTGTAATACTTTATATATACACTCTGTAATACTTTATATATACAGTCTGTAATACTTTATATATACACTCTGTAATACTTTATATAACACTCTGTAATACTTTATATATACTGTCTGTAATACTTTATATATACAACTCTGTATACTTTATATTTACAGTCTGTAATACTTTATAATATACACTCTGTAATACTTTATATATAACTCTGTAATACTTTATATATACAGTCTTGTAATACTTTATATATACACTCTGTAATACTTTATATATACAGCTCTGTAATACTTTATATATTACACTCTGTAATACTTTATATATACACTCTGTATACTTTATATATACACTTGTAATACTTTATATATACAGTCTGTAATACTTTATATATACAGTCTGTAATACTTTATATATACACTCTGTAATACTTTATATATACACTCTGTAATACTTTATATATACACTCTGTAATACTTTATATATACACTCTGTATACTTTATATATACAGTCTGTAATACTTTATATATACAGTCTGTAATACTTTATATATACATCTGTAATACTTTATATATACAGTCTGTAATACTTTATATATACACTCTGTAATACTTTATATATACACTCTGTAATACTTTATATATACAGTCTGTAATACTTTATATATACAGTCTGTAATACTTTATATATACAGTCTGTAATACTTTATATATACAGTCTGTAATACTTTATATGTACACTCTGTAATACTTTATATATACAGTCTGTAATACTTTATATATACACTCTGTAATACTTTATATATACACTCTGTAATACTTTATATATAATCTGTAATACTTTATATATACAGTCTGTAATACTTTATATATACACTCTGTAATACTTTATATATACAGTCTGTAATACTTTATATGTACACTCTGTAATACTTTATATATAATCTGTAATACTTTATATATACAGTTTGTAATACTTTATATATACACTCTGTAATACTTTATATATACACTCTGTAATACTTTATATGTACACTCTGTAATACTTTATATATACAGTCTGTAATACTTTATATATACACTCTGTAATACTTTATATGTACACTCTGTAATACATTATATATACACTCTGTAATACTTTATATATACACTCTGTAATACTTTATATATACACTCTGTAATACTTTATATATACACTCTGTAATACTTTATATATACAGTCTGTAATACTTTATATATACACTGTAATACTTTATATATACACTCTGTAATACTTTATATATACACTCTGTAATACTTTATATATACAGTCTGTAATACTTTATATATACACTCTGTAATACTTTATATATACAGTCTGTAATACTTTATATATACACTCTGTAATACTTTATATATACACTCTGTAATACTTTATATATACACTCTGTAATACTTTATATATAATGAAAGGAGTTACAGGTAACTCACAGGTGTTCATTTCAACTCACTGGATATGAATTTCCCTACTTCAGTCAGATCTTAATTAAATGATTTTCTAGGGGTGCCAATAGTTGAAGCACACGTTTTGGAGAGAAATATTTATTTCTGGACAATTTTTTTTCTTTGAATAATTTTACTTCAGTGCAAAGTTTTGATTTTATTAATATCTTGAATGAAATATTATGAGGAAAACAATACAGACAGTTTCTGCATCTTGTTTTGCTTATTTTTTACTAAAACGGTGCCAATAATTCTGGAGGGCACTTTGTATATATATATATATATACACAAAGTATATATATGGTATGTATATGGTAGTCTGTTCGAGTGTCCAGAGAACATAGACTTTATTTATTAAATATCAAACATTGATTTTAAAGATCTTCTTTATTCAGAGTGAGTTTGTATTATGTCGTTGCTGAAAGTCTGGGATCGCATCATCAATAACCGGATATAAACCACATGACCACAGAGAACTGTTAAAATTATAACTTTAATTTTACAAACGGTTTCGGCGTTGTGCCACCTCACAGACTAAGATCTGCAGAGCGGCTATTTACAGGCATTTACACACCGATAGCAGACCGTGAGCAACCTGTTAGCAAACTGTACACAGCTCTGTGCTGATACACACTTTGCTGATATACACACTCTTAATTTGAGCGGCTTCACACACTCTTTATTCCCTTGTAGAAAAAGCTTGGTAACAAACAGGCTTCTTAACGTCCAGACTAAAAAACTGTACAGAGATCAGGAGGTCACCATCATCTTCTTCATAATCACACGCATGCAGAGAACTACAACTACGGGTCAAACACAGGCTAAAAAACACGCAAGGCATAACACAGAGGAGAGATTAAACAGCGATAGCCATCAGAAATATATATCACAATAAGCAGAAGAAGAAAAGCATGAAGATCATTCAGAAAATATCCTCATCTGTTTCAGATTAGCCGACAGGCTGTCATATTGCTGGGTCAGTCCATTAAATTACATACACTGAAACATCCAGGAAGTACCCTGTACCAGAGCCCAGGAAGTACCCTGTACCAGAGCCCAGGAAGTACCCTGTACCACAGAGCCCAGGAAGTATCTTGTTCCATAGATGCTAGTTGTATTGTGCTGCTAGCTGTCAGTAGCTAGCCGTCAATAGCTAGCGGTCAGTAGCTGGCCTTCAGTAGCTGGTGGTCAGTAGCTGGCCTTCAGTAGCTGGCCTTCAGTAGCTGGTGGTCAGTAGCTGGCCTTCAGTAGCTGGCCTTCAGTAGCTGGTGGTCAGTAGCTGGTGGTCAGTAGCTGGCCTTCAGTAGCTGGCCTTCAGTAGCTAGCGGTCAGTAGCTGGTGGTCAGTAGCTGGCCTTCAGTAGCTGGCCGTCGGTAGCTGGCCTTCGGTAGCTGGCCTTCAGTAGCTGGCCTTCAGTAGCTAGCGGTCAGTAGCTAGCGGTCAGTAGCTGGCCTTCAGTAGCTAGCGGTCA
>NC_086352.1:337951-380451 GCF_036324505.1 Eleginops maclovinus
AGACAGACAGACAGACAGACAGGCAGGCAGGCAGGCAGGCAGGCAGAGAGACAGACAGACAGGCAGGCAGGCAGGCAGGCAGAGAGACAGACAGACAGACAGACAGACAGACAGGTCGTACCCGCCCCACTTTGTGCTCTGAGGTGGTGCAGGAGTCGATGAAGGTCTGAGCGATGACAGACAGGACGGCGTCAATGCTGTCAGTCACCTGGACGTCCAGAACAAACTGAGGGTTCTTCAGGATGTTCACCCAGAACCTGAGAGGGAGACTGAGAAACAGACAGACAGACAGACAGACAGACAGACAGACAGACAGACAGACAGACAGACAGACAGACAGACAGGAGGTCAGGTTTGCGTCAATTGTTGTAACCGTTGTAGCTCTCTTCTGTACGAAGGATTTGGCTGAAGCTAATGCAGCAGCATGAATCTTTTTGGCCGACCGACAGGAAGTAGACCTGCAGGACTCTGTCTTTGAGTTTGTCTCTTGAGTGATAAGTGCTGATTAAACATGTCTTTAAAGTGTTTCATTGAGGGCAGGTGAGACAGGTGTCCAGGTGTGTCCTTACCTGTTGGTCTTCCAGATGTGGACGGTCTCAGGGTCGTCGATGCCATGTTTCTCCGCCATGTCGTCCAGGAAGTCGAAGAAGAACCTGACAGCGATGGGAGGAGGACGCTTCGTGCTGAGGATCGCCACGAAGACATCGTCCACGAACTTCTGCAGGGTACCCTACAGAGAGACAGACAGGTGGGGGGGGGTCAGGGTTACCTGGACAGGTAGATCAGGTGTGTGAGTGTGTTACCTTCATGGACAGGTATACCTCAGGTGTGTTACCTTCATTGACAGCAGGCGGGTCAGGTAAATCTCAGGTATGGCTTTGGCTCTCTCTCTCTCCCTCATGCTGCTCTTCCGGTGTTTTGGGATCTCTGGATCCTCGCTGCTCTTCACCAGGTGCCACAGCCGCAGACCCTCCTCCTCCTCGCCCTCCAGCATTGGGGTTTCTATGGCAAAAACAGACTGTCACCACGACGACAGACGACAACTGGGTTCCAGGTAACAGATCAATAACATCTAGAACCAGAACCCTGATGAAGGTAACAGATCAACAACATCTAGAACCACAACCCTGATGAAGATAACAGATCAATAACATCTAGAACCAGAACCCTGATGAAGGTAACAGATCAATAACATCTAGAACCAGAACCCTGATGAAGGTAACAGATCAATAACATCTAGCACCAGAACCCTGATGAAGGTAACAGATCAATAACATCTAGAACCAGAACCCTGATGAAGGTAACAGATCAACAACATCTAGAACCAGAACCCTGATGAAGGTAACAGATCAATTACATCTAGAACCAGAACCCTGATGAAGGTAACAGATCAATAACATCTAGAACCAGAACCCTGATGGAGGTAACAGATCAATAACATCCAGAACCAGAACCCTGATGAAGGTAATAGATCAATAACATCTAGAACTAGAACCCTGATGAAGGTAACAGATCAATAACATCTAGAAACAGAACCCTGATGAATGTAACAGATCAACAACATCTAGAACCAGAACCCTGATGAAGGTAACAGATCAATAACATCTAGAACCAGAACCCTGATGAAGGTAACAGATCAACAACATCTAGAACCAGAACCCTGATTAAGGTAACAGATCAATAACATCTAAAACCAGAACCCTGATGAAGGTACCAGATCAATAACATCTAGAACCAGAACCCTGATGAAGGTAAGAGATCAATAACATCTAGAACCAGAACCCTAATTAAGGTAACAGATCAACAACATCTAGAACCAGAACCCTGATGAAGGTAACAGATCAACAACATCTAGAACCAGAACCCTGATTAAGGTAACAGATCAATAACATCTAGAACCAGAACCCTGATGAAGGTAACAGATCAATAACATCTAGAACCAGAACCCTGATGAAGGTAACAGATCAATAACATCTAGAATCAGAACCCTGATGAAGGTAACAGATCAATAACATCTAGAACCAGAACCCTGATGAAGGTTACAGATCAATAACATCTAGAACCAGAACCCTGATGAAGGTAACAGATCAATAACATCTAGAACCAGAACCCTGATGAAGGTAACAGATCAATAACATCTAGAACCAGAACCCTGATGAAGGTAACAGATCAATAACATCTAGAACCAGAACCCTGATTAAGGTAACAGATCAATAACATCTAGAACCAGAACCCTGATGAAGGTAATAGATCAATAACATCTAGAAACAGAACCCTGATGAATGTAACAGATCAACAACATCTAGAACCAGAACCCTGATGAAGGTAACAGATCAATAACATCTAGAAACAGAACCCTGATGAATGTAACAGATCAACAACATCTAGAACCAGAACCCTGATGAAGGTAACAGATCAATAACATCTAGAACCAGAACCCTGATGAAGGTAACAGATCAACAACATCTAGAACCAGAACCCTGATTAAGGTAACAGATCAATAACATCTAAAACCAGAACCCTGATGAAGGTAACAGATCAATAACATCTAGAACCAGAACCCTGATGAAGGTAACAGATCAATAACATCTAGAACCAGAACCCTGATGAAGGTACCAGATCAATAACATCTAGAACCAGAACCCTGATGAAGGTAACAGATCAATAACATCTAGAACCAGAACCCTGATGAAGGTAACAGATCAATAACATCTAGAACCAGAACCCTGATTAAGGTAATAGATCAATAACATCTAGAACCAGAACCCTGATGAAGGTAACAGATCAACAACATCTAGAACCAGAACCCTGATGAAGGTAACAGATCAACAACATCTAGAACCAGAACCCTGATGAAGGTAACAGATCAATAACATCTAGAACCAGAACCCTGATGAAGGTAATAGATCAACAACATCTAGAACCAGAACCCTGATGAAGGTAATAGATCAACAACATCTAGAACCAGAACCCTGATGGAGGTAACAGATCAACAACATCTAGAACCAGAACCCTGATGAAGGTAACAGATCAATAACATCTAGAACCAGAACCCTGATGAAGGTAACAGATCAATAACATCTAGAACCAGAACCCTGATGAAGGTAACAGATCAATAACATCTAGAACCTTCAGCCTTCAGTGTGAGGTGGTTCTGTGTGTGATGTGGTTCTGTGTGTGATGTGGTTCTGTGGGTAGTGAATGTGGTTCTGTGTGTGATGTGGTTCTGTGTGTGATGTGGTCCTGTGTGTGATGTGGTTCTGTGTGTGATGTGGTTCTGTGGGTAGTGGATGTGGTTCTGTGTGTGATGTGGTCCTGTGTGTGATGTGGTCCTGTGTGTGATGTGGTTCTGTGGGTAGTGGAGGTGGTTCTGTGTGTGATGTGGTTCTGTGGGTAGTGGATGTGGTTCTGTGTGTGATGTGGTTCTGTGTGTGATGTGGTTCTGTGGGTAGTGGATGTGGTTCTGTGTGTGATGTGGTTCTGTGTGTGATGTGGTCCTGTGTGTGATGTGGTTCTGTGTGTGATGTGGTTCTGTGTGTGATGTGGTTCTGTGTGTGATGTGGTCCTGTGTGTGATGTGGTTCTGTGTGTGATGTGGTTCTGTGTGTTCCAGGTGTTCTCACTCTCTCCGGTCTGGAACACCTGGTGGACTCCAGCTGGGCTCACAGAGCGAGGGATCAGAGCCACGGTGGCTCCGTCAGGAACCTGAAGAACAAAAGATTCATATTTCAGTGACTGAGGAACAGAACCCTTTCCTGAGGAACAGAACTCTTACCTGAGGAACAGAACCACCTGAACAGAGCCGTGCTGTGATTGGTGGTTTAGAGCTGCTCTGTCATTGGTCGCCTACCTTGTAGTGCTGCAGAGTGTTCACTCGTTTCCAGCGGCCCTGAACCACCGCGGTGACATCATCATCTGACAGAGTCAGGTGACCCGCCTGCCCCGAACGCCACTCTGTCAATGAATAGAGGGGTGAGACAGGTGAGAGGGGTGGGACGAGAGAGTTCAGGTTAGACAGGTGAGACAGATGTGTGTGAGTGTACCCAGGTCCAGACTGTCTGCTGACGGTCTCTGAGAGAATGGAGCTCCTCTGTAGACCTGATCCAGGATCTTATCCTTCACCTGCAGAGAGACAGGTGAAAGACAGACAGGTGAGAGACAGACAGATGAGAGATAGACAGATGAAAGTGACAGACAGACTGACAGACAGACAGACAGACAGACAGGTACCTGTGTGATGGTGTCTGTGTCTAACACTCTAACGGGACTCGGCTGAACCTCCAGGCCGTTCTTCACCAGCACCGTCAGAGTCTGAGAGAGAGATAGGTAGTGATGAGGTCATGATACTTGAGTTTGATCCAGGTGATCCAGGTGATCCAGGTGATCCAGGTGATCCAGGTGATCCAGGTGATCCAGGTGATCCAGGTGGTCCAGACCAGAAACCCTGTTTCACGTTGCTCCTTAGTCCCTCATGTAAACGCTTTGGTACTGACAGGTTTAGGTCTGTCGGGGTGAATCACTATAGGCTCACTATTGAGCAGCAGCAGCTGTAAACAGGGGGCTCTGACAGGTCGGGGTGAATCACTATAGGCTCACTATTGAGCAGAAGCAGCTGTAAACAGGGGGCTCTGACAGGTCGGGGTGAATCACTATAGGCTCACTATTGAGCAGCAGCAGCTGTAAACAGGGGGCTCTGACAGGTCGGGGTGAATCACTATAGGCTCACTATTGAGCAGCAGCAGCTGTAAACAGGGGGGTTCTGACAGGTCGGGGTGAATCACTATCGGCTCACTATTGAGCAGCAGCAGCTCTAAACAGGGGGCTCTGACAGGTCGGGGTGAATCACTATAGGCTCACTATTGAGCAGCAGCAGCTGTAAACAGGGGGCTCTGACAGGTCGGGGTGAATCACTATAGGCTCACTATTGAGCAGCAGCAGCTGTAAACAGGGGGCTCTGACAGGAAAGGGGGGAATCACTATCGGCTCACTATTGAGCAGCAGGGATGGTTCCCTCTCACAGCAGCTGTAAACAGGGGGCTCTGACAGGGTTTAAACAACGGTTTCTGCTTTGGAGATCCACCGGAGGGTTCACAATTTTAAAAAGTGAACCGTTGACTTTTGGACTATATATTAGAAGTTAAAACTGGAGAGGAAGAATTGTCACATTGCATTGAGGGAAAGTAAAACCGTACTGAAAGTGTGGACCCCTTCTCTAAATAAAATCAGCCCACCCACTTGGATAAATACAGCAGCTCCCCGTCTTGCTCACTGATTTCTACGGGGTCCCTGCCTTCAAACAGCAGCTCATTGAACCGGGTTCTCCACAGGTCAGTAGGGTCAGACGTAGAGGTGTGTGTGTGTGTGCGTGTGTGTGTGTGTGTGTGTGTGTGTGTGTGTGTGTGTGTGTGTGTGTGTGTGTGTGTGTGTGTGTGTGTGTTACCAGGGCGCAGTACTCGATGTCCTCCCTCAGCAGGTGGCTGTCGTTCAGAGTGCGTTTAGCTTTCCCCGTCACTGAGTCCACCGGACCTTTATCCACCTGGTACTTTATGGCTCTGTACAACATGTAGAGAGGCTCCCCCCCCACCTCCTGCACACAGACAGGTGAGAGACAGACGGCTCAGTATACACACAGACAGACAGTTCATTATACAGACAGAAAGAATGACAGACAGGTTTACCTTGAGGAAGGAGTAGAGGCAGATAGACATCCAGTTGGTCAACATCTTCTCCACAACCGTCTCCGTCCTGAAACAGACAGGCAGACAGACACACAGACCAGACACACAGACAGAAAGAGAGACAGACAGACAGAGAGTTTATATTATATATGTTTTAACGAGGTGTGTTTTATTTATGAATCGGAGCTAGACTTCCGCCTGGACTCGAGTCGCACTCAAGCGCCAATTTTCGTGACTCGACTGCGACTTGCGCAGTGATGGACTGAACTCTGACTCGTGAATTCTCGCACAGCATGAGTTAGGATGTGTTTGTGTACGTACCGGCGCAGCATTAGTTAGGGTGTGTTTGTGTACGTACCGGCGCAGCATGAGTTAGGGTGTGTTGGTGTACGTACCGGCGCAGCATGAGTTAGGGTGTGTTTGTGTACGTACCGGCGCAGCATGAGTTAGGGTGTGTTTGTGTACATACCGGCGCAGCATGTGTTAGGGTGTGTTTGTGTACGTACCGACGCAGCATGAGTTAGGGTGTGTTTGTGTACGTACCGGCGCAGCATGAGTTAGGGTGTGTTTGTGTACGTACCGGCGCAGCATGAGTTAGGGTGTGTTTGTGTACGTACCGGCGCAGCATGAGTTAGGGTGTGTTTGTGTACGTACCGGCGCAGCATGAGTTAGGGTGTGTTTGTGTACGTACCGGCGCACCATGAGTTAGGGTGTGTTTGTGTACGTACCGGCGCAGCATGTGTTAGGGTGTGTTTGTGTACGTACCGACGCAGCATGAGTTAGTGTGTTTGTGTACGTACCGGCGCAGCATGAGTTTGGGGTTCTTGGCCACGTACTGCTGCACCAGGTCCTGCAGCAGGCTCTTCATCACCTCGGTGAAATACTCCAGCTTGTCGTGCAGAGCCATGGTGAGCAGGCTGGCCACGTAGCCCCGGTCCCTCTGGGAGAAGCCCTGCTGTGCCTCCAGGGTGTGGATGAACTTCAGCCGGAGATAAGGACACATAAAATAATAAATATCCATCCTCATATTAATAATAAAACATCTAGAGCCCCTCCAGTGGAGACAGCGTGTGGTAATATATATATATTAATACTTCTCTCTGGTCTGTGGCTCCACTCTGAGCTATAAACCCTGGACTGAATATATTCTGCACAAGATGAACCTTTGGACTACTGCGCTTCAACGCCCCCCCCCCGCCCCGTCCTTACTTATTAAAGCATGTCATTTACCAAAACGCACCAGACTGACCTCCGACCCCAAGAGAGGACAACAACCTCTGATGGGCCGACTCACTGTGGGATGGCTGTTGCTCATAAAGGAGGAAGCATTGGGCCCCATCTCAACCCTTTCAGGGGTGGGGTCCACCTTTATGGCAACAGCGTGTAATATCCGTCCTCACTGCGGCTCATGTCATCACCATCTACACCAACACATATAGTAAGACATAGAGAGCCCTCCCACCCTGGTGAGGAACAGCCGGTTGTTGAGCAGCAGGCTCAGGTTCTGCAGGCCCGTCTCCACGGTAAAGCGGCGGTGCTCAGGCACGTCCAGCTGCCGACTGAACGGCGCCCCCTGCTGGCCGGGGAAGAAAACTCGCTCTGCATACGTCCTGTAGTCCAGCAGGGGGGGGCCCGGCCCCCCCACATCACTGCTGAGGTCCATCATCTCCGTCATCAGGTCTGAACACACAATTACACTGTGAGAGAGTGTGTGTGTGTGTGTGTGTGTGTGTGTGTGTGTGTGTGTGTGTGTGTGTGTACCGGTGAACTCTTTTCGACACTGGTCTCCCACGTTGATCTCCAGAGTTTCTAACTGCAGCAGAACCTTCTTATAATCTCTGAGCGCCTGTTTACTCTTCCTCCTGCACACACACACACACACACACACACACACACACACACACACACACAACACGTTCAGGATCACTAACACTCTGAGGGTTTCTCTCTCTGGTGATGACCTCACCTGTACATCAGGATGACGACAAGCACTGATAGGATGATGACGGCTGCTCCCGCCCCCAGACCGATCTGAGCAGCCAATGGGACGACAGACAGGCCGTCGTACTGCACCGAGCCCAGGTCCACCTGCAGGTTCCCCATCAGCACCTGGGGGGGCATGTTATTATGTTATCATATTATGGTATGTATTTTTAAAGGTGCCACAGAAAGCATCTCTCTGGTATTTAAATGTTCTCTGATGTCTACAAAGAAGGTATATAACTTTGGTTGATCCAGAAAATGTCCAGATGTGGTTTTACAGACCAGTTTACAACCCTATGATTTGGTCCCAGAATGAAACAAGTTGAATTGCCTTATTTGGGGGCTCATTTAAATAATTATGAGGAGCTCTGCTCTGATTGGCTGGTTTACAAGGAGCAATCCCTGGCTGCCTCAGAGATCACAGAAGTAAGTGAAGTTCCAGAAACTGTGAAAGGAACCATGGAGGCTGTTTGCCTCAACCTTACAGTCTGAGCCTTTATCGGAGGAGGTACCCGAGGAATCTGAAACAGCCAGTTGGTCGGAGATTGGAGAGCAATGTTACGGAGTGGTGAGTGTTAGCGTTAGTGTTTCCAGCAGCTGCTGTGTGCAGATGTTGGGGCTGGACTAACGTGTGTGACGTCACACACAGGGATTGTTGTAATTCCCTGTTTTACCGCTCTGATACGCATATTCATGATTTGCACGTGAAGGAGGAAACACAGTGTTTGAGGTTCAGGGTATGTCAGCTCAATGTACCGAGCTCTCCTTATTCCACTCTGCCAAGGTACATACAGGTTCACATTCTATGGCACCTTTAAACTGTATTATGTTTTCTATATGAATCAGTACCTTGAGGCTGGGCAGGCCCCTGTCCCCCCCTGGCTGGGTCTCTGGCGGCTCACAGTACAGGTGTGTGTTATCCAGTGTCTTCACCTCACACTCCTGATCCCCCAGCTGAGCCCTCACTTCCTGTCTGGAGATGGCCCGGGTCAGGTCCTGGCCCTTGGGGGGAGGGACATGTTAATTATGAGTTCATTAATACATCAATTAATGACTAAAGTTAATGACTCACCTCCACGCAATCACCCCCCCCGGTTTGAAGCGGTACGGGACATCAGGAGCTTCTCTGTTCAGAGGGAAAAACTCTGGGTCGGGGTAATACCTGAAGCTCTGCCCCTGAGAGACAGACAGGTGAGAGACAGACAAGTTAGTGACAGACAGGTGAGAAAGACAGGTGAAAGACAGACAGGTGTCAGACAGACAGGTACCTTGATGGTCTCAAAGTGGACCCTGACGTTGTCCAGCTGGAACCAGACTCCCTTCACTTTGACCTCCGGGGTCACTCTGGGGGTGAGACAGGTCATCTGAGAGGACGACAGCACAGAGCATGGCTCTGACACCTGAGAGACAGACAGGTGAAAGAGAGACAGGTGAGAGACAGAAAGTTGGAGAAACAGACTGGTGTGAGAGACAGACAGGTGACAGGACACATCAGGCTCATCCACATAGTCTTTTCTCCCAGTGCTCTCTTATTGTTTCCATGACAAGGATATGTCAACAACTTATCACCTTTTGGACTAGCATGCAGGTCTTATGTTGTTCACTATCGGCACCACCCATGAGACCCCCCCCCCTCTGTAACCCTTGCCGATCAGGCGGCTCAGAGCTCAGAGCGGTTGCACTAACCTGGAGAGCCTCGGAAAAAAGATGCCGCTACTACCTGGAGGGGGCATGCGCTCAGTTCTCATTGGAAATTAAAAAGGCAAGGCAACAATATTCCGTCTGCCCCCCCCACTCCTCTGGCCCCCCCTCACCGTGGTCCTGCTGCTGTTGAACACCAGCTGTTGCTTAGCGCTGAGCAGAGCCAATCGTTTCCTCCGCTTCACCCTCTGTCCCTCCACAGGCTCCACCCACACCGCTATGATTGGCTGCTGCACCACGCCCAGGTTCCTGCCCGTCACTATGACGGCGCGCCCGCCCCTGAAGAGAGGAAGTGGAAGTTAGCACTGGGGGGGGGAGGGGGGGGGGGGGTTGTGATCTGATTGGTTACTGGGGTTCGTTCTCACGCATAGAAACTCTCCGCCGGCGAGGCGTCGGTGATCACCGGGTCGTCAAGGTAACGGAAGCTAACATTAGCAACGGTCCGCTCAGCCTGACCGAAAAGCAGCCGCAGAGAGACGGCACCGGTCCGGTTACTGCGACCCGTCTCACACACCAGTTGAGAGTGAGACACCTGCTCCATGCTTGGGGGAGGACAAGTTGTACAGAAGTAGCATTAGCAGTTACACTAGCATTAGCGTTTGCAGTAGCTTAGCATTTTCAGTAGCTTAGCATTTTCAGTATCAGTGTGTCCTCACATGTAGCAGGGCTGGGGGCCCAGGTAAGCGCTCAGGTCGGCCCTCTGCCCAGTCAGCAGCCTCCGGCCCCTGATGGTGAGTCTGGTTCCTCCAGAAACTGGCCCCCTGTCAGGGACCAGGTCCAGCAGCTGGGGGTCCTGAGAACAGAGCCCGGGGTTAGAGGTCATCTGAAACACTCTGTAGGTTAATACTCATACATGTGGGGGGATCCTCTCACCTGATAGGTGAACGTCTGGGACGATCTGCCAGCTGGAGACTTTCCCACAGTAACCAGGACCGGCCCCTCCGTGGGCCCCCCGCTGGCCTGCAGCTCACACACGATCCTGAACACAGAAAATACTTTAAATACGAATACTCTGTTGGTACCCTACAGGTGTACTACTGAGGAGTATTAATACAGAGTACAGGTGTACTACTGAGGAGTATTAATACAGAGTACAGGTGTACTACTGAGGAGTATTAATACAGAGTACAAGTGTACTGCTGAGGAGTATTAGTACAGAGTACAAGTGTACTGCTGAGGAGTATTAGTACAGAGTACAGGTGTACTGCTGAGGAGTATTAATACAGAGTACAAGTGTACTGCTGAGGAGTATTAATACAGAGTACAAGTGTACTGCTGAGGAGTATTAATACAGAGTACAAGTGTACTGCTGAGGAGTATTAGTACAGAGTACAGGTGTACTGCTGAGGAGTATTAGTACAGAGTACAGGTGTACTGCTGAGGAGTATTCGTACAGAGTACAGGTGTACTGCTGAGGAGTATTAGTACAGAGTACAGGTGTACTGCTGAGGAGTATTAGTACAGAGTACAGGTGTACTGCTAAGGAGTATTAGTACAGAGTACAGGTGTCCTGCTGAAGAGTATTAGTACAGAGTACAGGTGTACTGCTGAAGAGTATTAGTACAGAGTACAGGTGTACTGCTGAAGAGTATTAGTACAGAGTACACTTCAAACCAGGAGGAAGTACCTGGTGGAGATCTGGTAGCCCTCAGGTAGCGGGTGGCACTGAACACCTGCCACGGTGACTCTGCCCACAACATCCTGGTATTTCATCCCCAGATTAGAACCTGTGATCGTCACCAGGACCCCTCCCTCCAAAGGACCGGAGACAGGTACCACCTGCAGACGGACAGGCAGACAGGTAGTGATACAGGTAGGAAACATGTGATCCAGTGAAGGCGACCACAGTCAGACTCACCTGTGTGATCTGAGGAGGCGGGCAGCTGTTCGCAGGAACGCTGCTACAGGATTGGTTGTAAACACAGCTTGGGGTGGGGCTTCCTGAGCACCACACACAGCCGTATTCAGGAGGCACCGCCCGGCACTGAGAACAATCTGATTGGCCAGCTGAGCAGTCATACAGCTGGACTGAAGAACAGGATATGCAGGTCAGAAAACACTCAGACACACACACACACACACACACACACACACACACACACACACACACTCTCTTTCTTACGCCGGAGGCCAGGTGATGCGTCGATGCGTCTCTCTCCTCTCCTCAGGTAGACAGCAGCAGAATACTGAAGTTGACTGACAGCATACTGAAACTACAGAGACAGACAGGTGAGGGACAGACATGAGAGAGAGACAACTTCATTAGAATCATTCTTCTTGTTGTGTGCATACATTGTGTGTGTGTTGTGTGTGTGTGTGTGTGTGTGTGTGTGTGTGTTACCTTGTGTGCACTGCAGGTGAAGGTGTGTGTGTTGTCGTGTGTTTTCTCTACAGCTGCTGTCAGGTTCAACTGGATTCCTTCGATCTCCACAACACACACATACTGAGCTTCATCCTGAACAGACATCCCATAATAATATATACATCAATACATATACACACTCCATTACATACATGTACACATGATATACTGCTGCCTCTCACTGGAAACAGGTCCAGGTTCCTTCCTCTCAGAACCAGCTGGCTGTTCAGGCCCAACGGCACCAAGGCAGAACTCTGCAGACTGAAGACCAGGGGACAGGAGGAGGCCTGCAGACAGACAGGAGGAGGTGAGACAGGCAGGCCAACACAGAGACATCCTTCTGCCATTTTTCCCCTGTAACTGGAGTTTATAAGGACGTTCCTTGTCCGGTGTGAGAGTCTGAGGACAGGGGGGCGTATTCATATTCTGAACAAACTAAAGTCCACCAAGACACATGTACAATCTGTGATATTGGGCTCTATAAAGACACTTTGATTGAGAGAGAGAGATAGAGACACAGACAGACAGACAGACAGACAGACAGACAGACAGACAGACAGACAGACAGACAGACAGACAGACAGACAGACAGACAGACAGACAGACAGACAGACACACACACACATACACACACACAGACACACACACTGGTGTCTCACTCTCTGGATGGTGTGCATGGAGCAGCTCTGGTTGTTGGTGCAAGTCTGACCCAGAGGACACCAGCTGCAGCTCCACACACTGCTTACACAGGACACACACCTGGAACACAGACACACCTTCATCATCATCTTCATCTTCATATAATACTGCATGATTTAATATAATACAATGCATTTTCATTTCATATAATATAACATAACTTACTGGGAGTTCTGGTTGAGCCGGCTCACCGCCTCACAGTCGTAGAACGTCATGTTTCCTGTGGTGACGGTCACATGACCAAACATCACAGACACGGGCAGGATCATGTGATCTGAAAAAGGACAGGAACAGGAAGTGAAAAATCCTGAGTGCTACATAAGGCTCAAGTAACATACTAACAACACACATACTCACAACATACTAACAACACACTTACATACTCACAACATACTAACAACACACTTACATACTCACAACATACTAACAACACACTTACATACTCACAACATACTAACAACACACTTACATACAAATAACAAACTTACATACTCACAACATACTAACAACACACTTACATACTCACAACATACTAACAACACACTTACATACTCACAACATACTAACAACACACTTACATACTCACAACATACTAACAACACACTTACATACAAATAACAAACTTACATACTCACAACATACTAACAACACACTATCATACTCACAACATACTAACAACACACTTACATACTCACAAACATACTAACAACTACTCAGCAACACACTTACATACTCACAACATACTAACAACAAACTAACATACTAACAACACACGTACATACTCACAACATACTAACAACATACTAACAACACACTTACATACTCACAACATACGAATAACAAACTTACATACTCACAACATACTAACAACACACTTACATACTCACAACATACTAACAACACATTTACATACTCACAACATACTAACAACAGACTTACATACACACAACAAACTAACAACACACTCTTACATACTCACAACACACTTACATACTCACAACAATACTAACAACACACTTACTACTCAACAACTTACTAACAACACACTTACATAATTCCACAACATACTAACAACACACTTACAAACTCACAACATACTAACAAAACACACTTAATACTCCCACATCATACTTACAACACACTTACGACTCAAAACATACTATCAACACACTTACAACTCACAACATACCTAACACACACATACAATACTCACAACATACTAACAACACACTTACATACTCAACCATAACTAACAAATACTCATCAACACCACTTACATACTCACAAACACTACTTACATACTAACTAACATACTAACAACACACGTACATACTCACAACAACTAACAACACTAATTACAGACTCACAACATTCTACAACACACTTATCATACTCACAGAACATACTATCACACACTTACATACAGCCTCAACATACTTACATACCACACTTACATACTTACATACTCACTCATACTAACCAACACACTTACATACTCACAACATACTAACAACACACTTACATACCACAACATACTAACAACACACTTACATACTAACAACACACTTACATACTCACAACATACTAACAACACACTTACATACTAACAACACACTTACATACTCACAACATACTAACAACACACTTACATACTCACAACATACTAACAACACACTTACATACTAACAACACACTTACATACTCACAACATACTAACAACACACTTACATACTAACAACACACTTACATACTCACAACATACTAACAACACACTTACATACTCACAACATACTAACAACAAACTAACATACTCACAACATACTAACAACACACGTACATACGAATAACAAAGTTACATACTCACAACATACTAACAACATAATAACAATCTTACCGCTTCCTGTCAGCATGGGTGGGAGGAGCTCTGGCGCAGGTGATTGACAGGTGATGCTGGTTCCCGTGACAATGGCGGGCTGAGGTGGGAGGAGCCCGAAGACGCAGGAGAGAGACTCCGCCCCTGTGAGGGCCGGCAGTTTCAGCACTGACAGCGTTACCTGGGAAACAGGTGGACAGTCAGGCACACCCAACAACAGGTGACACATTCTCACCTGTCTGGTGAGAATGTGTCACCTGTTGGCCTCATATGTCAGCCATCACCTGTCATTCTCACCTGTCTGGTGAGAATGACAGGTGATGGCTGACATATGAGGCCAACAGGTGAGAATGACAGGTGAGAGGCAGACAGGTGAGGATGAAAGGTGAGGCAGACACTTAAGACAGACAATTGAGGCAGACAGGTCAGGCAGAGCCTTGAGGCAGACAGCTTACCTGCGTCTGCTGGTCTCTGCTCTGTTTCGCCGGCTGCAGGTTCTGCACTGCTACACACTGATTGGTCGGTTCAAAGCTCCACAGCCAATGGTTGGGCTGCGTTTGGCGCAGACACTGATGCTGCCGGGAACACCTGGAGAGACATACAGGTAAAATATAACAGCTGACATGCCTGCAGACAGACGGTAACAGAGACAGGTACCTACCTCCCTTCCAGGACACACCAGCCACAGTAGGGGTCTCTGACCGACAGACAGGTCTCACAGTCTGACTGTCTCTCACAGGTTGACACAGGAACCTTCGACAGCTGAGAGACGGGCAGGAAAGTGGGTTAGAGAAAGACAGACACACAGACAGACAGGCAGACAGAGAGACGGACAGACAGCTGTCTCACCCTCCTGCTGGTCAGTACGTAGACATGCTGCTGGCTCTCGTCCAATAGGAGGTCAGCGCTGACCGGGCTGCCGCTGTCTACCAACACACTGTCATACAGGAGACCGGACCTGTTAGAGCGCAGCAACACCTGCAAAAAACACGCACACACACAGACACACACACACACACACACACACACACACACACACACACACACACACACACAGTTATTCAGATGACATCATGATAATCATTATCACATTCTGCCACCAGGGGGAGCGGTTTCACCTGAGAGAGAGAGAGAGGGGGTGTGTGTGTTGTGATTAAATATTAACAGAAAGAATCAAAGCTCTGCTGTTGAAGCTCCGAGGCAGGATCAGTCCTCATTAACTAACACACACACACACACACACACACACACACACACACACACACACACACACACACACACTTTCAAGGGTATTCTGCTGGATCCTAACCCAGAGTGCACCTTGGGGAACAATAACCAACCAAAACACCCCAGGCTAAACGCCTCTTAGGAAACACACACACACACACACACACACACACACACACACACACACACACACACACACGCATTTATATCATTGTACTTTTTTGGGGTGTAGTTCGTGGCAGCACCAGAGGGTGGCCATGGGCCAGAAACATACCTAACTATAACAACAACAATAATAATAACAATAATAATAACAACAATAACAACAATAATAATAACAACAATAACAACAATAATAATAACAACAATAACAACAACAATAATAATAACAACAATAATAACAACAATAACAACAATTATAACAACAATAATAACAATAACAACAACAACAATAACAACAATAACAACAACAACAATAATAACAACAATAATAACAACAATAACAACAATAATAACAAACAATAACAACAATAATACAATAACAACAATAATAATAACAACAATAACAACAACAATAACAACAACAATAACAACAATAATAATAACATACCTTGTGCAGACGCCCCCCCTTGTCCCCTAGGAAGGCGATGGTGCGCCCTGCCTCGTTGGCCGTGGCGATGGCGGTCAGCTGGGTGTTGGAAGTGAAAGTGGGTGTGGTCTGCAGAGGCACAGAGCTGGCGATGGGGCTGGGGGTGTGTTCCCCCCCGCAGGGATACTCTGACAGGGAGTCCTGCAGGAACACATTTAATAAACATTATAGTGTATATTTCATATACACCTGGATTTAAGAGAGGACTTGAATAGGTAGAGCCCCCCATCGGATAATTACTGCATGGGTGATTATGTTTCAGCTGGCAGCAAGTTATAACTCTAACTGATGCAGAGAGGAGCTTCTCCTCTGTAAACAGTCATGTGGGGGAAAAAAAAATCCCTGTTTAGGATAACTAAAGTATTTCAAATGGTAGAAAAACCACAGCTATGTTTAGTAGTGACAGAGAGCATTTCCACACGCACAATGCGGAGGGAACTCAAGGGATTGGGACCACACACCTGTGTAGCCGAAGTGATGCCCCCATCATGCCTAGTGCCTACTGTACCAGCCTGGGGGGGCAGGGCTATGATCAGTGGTCTGAATCTCCGTCATCAACACAAGATCAAAAATAATGACAGACAGAAATAAATGTTGAGACGTTGCAGAAGCTCGGGGAAACGATGCCACAGAGAATGCGTGCCATAAGCTGAAGGCGGTCCAACGGATATCAGAGGGGGGCCTTTTTCTGGCCGGGCGGTGTGTGTTATATTTTATACCTTTGTGCCTTTATGTATATCTACAGCAGCTGCTCTATTTGATGGAGGGAGTGTGTGTGTGTGTGTGTGTGTGTGTGTGTGTGTGTGTGTGTGTGTGTGTGTGTGTGTGTGTGTGTGTGTGTGTGTGTGTGTGTGTGTGTGTGTGTGTGTGTGTGTGTGTGTGTGCGCGCGTGCGGCGTGCGTGCGTGCGTGCGTGCGTGTGTGTACCTTGGGTAGTTTCAGACACTTTGATGAAACAGCATACTCGATGTAGGCCTCCTCCCCCCGGCTTCCCTGCCCCCCCTCAGTATAACACAGTTCCTGTGCTCTGAGCATCATGGCGTCCAGCGCCGCCATCCCATAAACACAGAGCGCGGAGCGGCCGGTTGCTACGGGGGGTGGAGGCCTGTCCTGCTGCCATGACGACAAAGAGGGCGGGGCCCGAGAGGTCTCCCAACATGGCGGCCTGCGCCAGATTGTACCCCCCCCTCCCCGCAGAGCAGCGGCACCTCCACGTAAGAGTAAAAGCTCCGATCAGCGCTGCAGAGTCGTGAGGCGTAGGTCCGGTACTCCTTCCTGTGGCGCCGTGAGAACAGGAAGTACACGTGGTTGCCGTGGGCGACAGCCTTCACAAAGTGGTTGTTGTACTCGGAGTAACTTCCTACCACCAGCTTCCCCAGATCCTCCTCCTGAGAGAAGGCCCGACGGGGGGGCACCACCGGGGACAGGCGCCGTGTCGTGATTGGTGGGATGTCCCCGGGCCCTTTGCTGGTGTAGCCCCGACCAACCAGCATCAGCCGGAGGGCCCCGCCCTCTTCCTGTCTGGTGGTGATCACCACGCCGACGGTGGAGACGCGGGGGTCGTTGGCGGCGACGTACTGCGTGTCTACCGGGTTCAACGTCTGGTAGACGAGCAGCGAGATGTTGGACAGACTCCTGCAGCACCACAAAAGAAGAAACAAGGTCAGGAATGAGTATTCACCTGATGCTGCTCCGGCTACTGGTGGCCTCCACACTGCCGGCTCTGAGGGGGCTCCTCTGTCAGAGAGCTGTTGTTCTTACTCTGCAGCTTTATCAACCTTTACTACAAACACTGTTAACGTCATTTCAGTCAGACAACTCACATGTTTCATTAATATGTTTATTAGAAACAGTATATAGTTTGAGTTTAGCGTCTAGCCTCGGGCCTCTTCACTCCACATATTAACATAGAACATTGAGTGATGATTAGATAACTAGCAGCGTGGAAACAGCAGCAGTAGCAGCAGCTGCATTAGCGAGGCAGAGGTAGGTGGATCCAACAGCCTAAATAGAGCGCAAGATTAGGAGACTACGTTTGGTTGGTTGCAAGTGTGACGAGGGGCGTTATGTGCGAATGTATCATCGGTGCTTGAGTTGACTGTCCTGAACTAGCTCGCAGGCGTCGTCCCCATTTAATGAGCTGTTATTGAGCTGTGGACCTCTGTCTTCTGTCAGAGAGACTCTAATGCCGCTTTTCCACCAACCACAAGCCGGAGCCGGAGCTGAGCCGAGCTGGAGCTGGAGCTGGAGCTGGAGCTGGAGCCGATAAAGATCTGGTTTTTCGTGTTTCCACCACAGCGGCGCCGGCTTTAAGCGCCGAAAAACCAATACGTCACGCTTACTTTGGAGGGGGGAGATTAACCTGAGTTTACAGCTCTTGGAGTACAGCGAGTACAAGTTGTAACAGCAGTATCTCTGAGCACAGGGACTACAGCGAGACCACACACTGATACACACACACTTTATAAAGTCCGGCAGCACTAACCGGGTCAGTGTGGTGCTGTTTACTCACCGTACTTTAATCACCGTTCTGTTAGTGAGCATTGGGAAGAGCAGGCAGACGTTCTCCTGTGTAGGCTATTATTGCAGCTATGGGATGGAATCAGTACATGGGCTACACAGGCTGCCATCACAAGCAAAACCATAAGGAAAACTACGCCGGTCAAATGAGTAGGAAACGGCTTCTGCCACAACAGGATATCAGAGCAGTGAAGGAAGTCAGAGGAGCTGTGCTGACATCACCTGTCTGAAGCCAGAGACACTTTCAGAACAGCACTGTCAAGAAACAGCGTCAGTTCAGACTGAACACAGTCACTGATGGGGGGGGGGGGGGGGGGTATGCATCAGCTGCTGGTGTGACAGTCAGACAGTGAATACTTTCCAGCGAACCAGTGCTCGAATTACGTGGGAGCCAGAGGGAGCCGAGCTCCCATAGAGTGATGACTGGCTCCCATGAAAGCAACAAAGTCAAATTTTTGAGGGGGTCTCTCATATCTGAAGGTGTCTGCCATATATTGCATTGTAATTTAATCGTAAACAACACTCATTATCCATCCCTTTGCGGTCTCCAACCATTAAAGACGTTACATTAAAATAGGCTAATACCGGACGTGCTTATACGCTCAAGAGCGCAGCATACTGCACTTCACCACCACACCACTAGGCTACGTGAGCAAACTGGATAAGATCGATTTGACAGCACTCGCAAGTCCGAAGAAGTCACATAAAAATGTGCTTTTGAGGTAAAGACCAACAACACATCTTAAATTTAAATGTAATTGCCAGTTATGCCGCCGAAAAAAGGCCACCTGCACCGAATTCATATTCGGCCCTGACCAGTTTCGGTTTTACCACTAAAAAAACAAAAATAGTTGCAGATTTAGAATCAGAAAATGGCCTAGCAACAGCTAGTTCTAGCCAGGCGCCTAACTCTACTGAGCCAGAGGACGTTGTGGCTACAACCAGTCATCATGATGTTTTAGCTGGGACACTTACCAATGACGATGAGGACGTTGAGGAGGAATTGGACGGAGCAGAGGCTGCTCATAAAAGAGCAGTGGAGATAGCAGAATTAAAACAAAAAGATGTTCTGCCCACCAAAGTTGTAGAGCTGAGTTTGGCTGCCATCGACGTTACATCAAGCTCATTTAGGGCGGCGTACACTATAGCCAAAGAGAGATTGCCATACACCAAAATGACGCCGATCATGACAGTTAATGAGCTTAATGGTGCAACAGTGGGCCCTGCACACCGCTCCGATCACTCCTGTGCTGCTATTGTGAAACATATAGCAGATGAAATGAAAAGAAGACTTGTTTCCCATGTCTTGAAACTCGACTCACGTATCAGCATAACGTTGGATGAAAGCACTGTGCATGGACGCTCCTATATGATTATCTACATGAGGTGCGATGTAACAGGTAATGGAGACGTAGAGAACGTGTTTTTGGACATTGTTGAGTTGGAAAAAGGAGATGCAGGATCTCTTTACAATGCGTTAAAAGACAGTCTTCAAAATGTGGGGATAGAGGCAGAATTTCTTAAGAGGAACTTCATCAGCATAGCCACAGACGGAGCCGCTGTCCTTACCGGTAGGCATACAGGACTCATTGAAAGACTTAAACAAGACTTCCCTCGACTGCAGGATGTACATTGCCTGGCACACCGATTAGAACTAGCTGTTAATGATTCTTTGAAGGCTGTGGCTGGGTGCAACCATTTTGACATTTTTATTTCAAAGCTTCATAGTCTGTATCACCAATCCACCAAAAACGCACGGGAGCTTGAAAATGCTGCTAGGGAACTAAACATGCAGATTTTTAAAATAGGCAAAGTCTTCACAATCAGGTGGGTGGCAAGCAGTTTCCGGACAGTTAAAGCTGTGGTGAAAGATTTTCCTGTTTTGGCACAGCACTTTACAATGGCCAGCGAAGATGCCTCGCGCAACGGTGTGGAGAGGGCGAAGTATGGTGGCCTACTCAAGCATCTGACATCTACTGGCTTCCTCTCCGATTTGGCAGTGATGAAAGATGTGCTTCGTGAACTGCAGGGGCTCTCATTGAGACTACAGAGAAGGGACACGTCTCTGGTGGATGGCAGCAGACAAATCCATCAAACCATCGAGATACTGTCTGCTATGAAAGAAGATGCCGGTAAAACGGAATCCAAGATTCGCGCAGGCATAGCAAGTGGTCGGTTCAAAGGCGTTGTGCTTAGGGAAACGCAGCCTAAGATTAATAAACCCCAGTTTTATCAGTCCATCCTTGATAATCTCAGATCACGTCTTCCTGACAGTGAACTTATTGCCATGCTCAAGCCTCTAGATCAGCACTTTTGGCCTGCAGAGAGGTCAGACCTAATGCTATTTGGAGAGCGCGAAGTGGGGAGATTCGCAAAACTCCTCTGTGAATCTTCTACCGAGGCTATCGAGGAATTCCGAGATTGGAAGCTTCAAGGTTCTCAGGGGAATACTCTTAAGAAACTTATCGTCGCATGCCGCACTATACTCCCGACCTCAGCGGAGTGTGAGAGGGGTTTCTCGGCTTGCAATGACACAGACGATAAAACTAGGAACGGACTGCGTGCAGCGAGCCTCACTGCCCTGCTATTCATTGACTTGAATGGACCTCCTATTGAGAAATTCAACCCCGTGCCGTTTGTCCACTCATGGATTAAGAGTGGCCACCGGACATCAGCATCATGGATTCCTGGGCGCAGGCCCCAGCCAGCTGAGAGCAGGGCAGTTTGGTCTCTTTTGTCTCCGTAAAGCCCAACAAACATGATCAGAGCATCGAACTGAATTGTTACATGATGGGTGAGTTTTGTCTATATATGCGTTCATTGGGTTACATTATTTGACAAGTCCTGAGAATGTCATGTTTGCTGTTGAACTTGTGCTTTCTTCTATGTTGTTTGACAAAGCCATAGGCTACATAATGCATAACAGTTCACAGTCTAGCCTGTCCCTAAACTGAAATTCAAAAGAATATGTTTAATCTATTTCTGTAAAGCCCAACACGGTCAAACATGATCAGAGCATCGAACTGAATTGTTAGGCCTACATGATGCGAGTGTTTTGTCTATATATGCGTTCATTGGGTTACATGATTTGACAAGTGCTGAGAATGTCTGTTGAAGTTGCGCTTTCTTCTATGTTGTTTGACAAAGCCAATATAGGCTACATAATGCATAAGTTCACAGTCTAGCTAAACTGAAATTCAAAAGAATATGTTTAATCTATGTATTTGTATGTATTGCGATATTGGAATGAAATATGGACAATCAATAATATGTTTAAATTAAATGGAACCGATTTCTGTAAAACAAACCCCAAAAAATCTGTCTGTTGTGTTGTGCGTGTGTTACGTGTGTAAGTTGTGTCTACCGTGCGCAAAAGCGCCATTCGCACCTATTCGCGGCTATTTAATTGACATGTTAGGTTATGGGGGGGGGGGCGGGGAGTCCAACTTGTTTTTATAAAATAGAGAGACCCCCTTGAAGACAAAAACATAATTCGAGCACTGCAGCGAACACTACCGTGAGTTAACGGGAGACTAAACGCCGGTGGGCGAGCAGCACTGCAGTGGGCGGTAAATGCCACTGAACCACGGCTTTCTGGAGAGGAGTATAAGGTTCGAGAAGTAGTTCTGTAACTTAATCTGGCTTCGTGTGATTAAAAGCTACAGGAGCATTGACCTGACGCAGTGGTGTTGTTGTTTTGAGCGGTGTTTGGGAGAAAATCAGCAACGTAAAACGCCGGTCATCAGAGGGCACGTAAATGGTTACGTCATGACGCAAATGATGACGCAATATCCCAGCTCCACTTGAGCTCCACTCAGCCTCTGAGTGGTGGAAACACAACGGGTGCTACAGGCTAGAACCAGAAAAGCACCAGAAAAGCAAAAGATCGGATCTTGAACCGGATCCGATTTGGTGGAAAAGGTGCACAAAGGGTCCTCATGAGCTGCAGGCTACAGGCCGGATCAGAGGTTCTGGTTCTTGCTCCTCACAGCAGAGCATATCCCCCTCCAGACTCTACAGTTATTAAACATGTCCTCATATGAGATGTTACTGTCACATGTCCTCCTGCAGTCCCCAGCAGAGGATGCAGTTAAAGGGATAAATAAAGACGTTCATCTCAGAGAAGAGATGATTTATGACGGATTAGAGCTGATAGCTTCATCTCTATCCCACAAACAGGTCTAAAACACATTCAAGTACAGGTCATAAAATAGAGCAAAGTACTGTTCAAATATCATATAAGAATTGTCCCGAATAAAACTCATTGTTAACTATTCTGACTCAATTCTCAAAATCTCATATAATCTCAAATACTGACTTTCTGCAGATCTACCGAATTTGACTTTTTTACCGTTGAAAACTCTTTTACTTTAATTCTCCTTTTTTTAATTCAGGCCTTTTTCTCAAAATCTCAAAATTGAGACTTGATTCTGAAAATGTATTTTTCAGATCTCTCAGCATTCTGACTTTTTTCAGAAATCATCTGGTATTTTCTCAGGTCCTCGTAGCTGAGAATGATCGCTGATAAACGCTGCCGGAGACCCCCCAGAAGGACTGAGGCATCAGGGTTTGAACAGAGACTGTGGCGCAGTTGGGTAATGCGCTGATCTTTGAATCGGGGGAGAGCTGGTTCAATAAAAGTGTCTAATGTGACATGTTCTGTAACAGAAAGTGGGAAAGGGGCGGGGCTACATAAAGGTGTGTATCACACCTGTCTCACCTCTTGTCACAGATACCCTGGTACAGCGAGCCGCAGACGATCAGGGTCCTTGGTCCTGGTCCCTCTGGTCCCGGCCCCGCCTCCAGCAGCAGCAGCTTGTTGTGGTTGTGGGTGGGCGTGGCCGAGGGGCAGTCCCGGGGGAAGATGGGGGGGAGGCAGTCGGGCGAGTCGAGGTGGGGGCCGGTCCTCACATGAGCCACCAGCTGCAGGTCTGAGGTCAACTGGTAAAGGTGATCCACCCCCCCCACGTACAGCCGGCCCGTCCCCCCCTCCACCACCAGGTGGGAGAGGGGGGAGTCGTGAGGCTCTGCCCACTGAGGGGGGGATTCACAGGTCACCATGACAACAGCGTGGAGGAGGAGGAGGAAGAGAAGAGGCGGGGGGGTGGAGAACATGGCAGCTCCTGTTTACCTGCACAGGTGAGACAATCACATGATGTGTGAGAGCTGTGAGTGTGTGTGTGTGTGTGTGTGTGTGTGTGTGTGTGTGTGCATGTGTGCGTGTGTGCATGTGTGCGTACGTGTTTGTGTGTGTGTGTGCGTGCGTGCGTGTGCATGTGTGTTTGTGTGTGTGTGCGTGCGTGTTTGTGTGTGCGTGCGTGTGCGTGTGTGTGTGTGTGTGCGTGCGTGTTTGTGTGTGTGCGTTTGCGTGCATGTGCATGTGTGTTTGTGTGTGTGCGTGCGTGCGTGCGTGCGTGTTTGTGTGTGCGTTTGCGTGCGTGTGCATGTGTGTTTGTGTGTGTGTCTGGACACTGGTGAAGGTGCCTCAGCAGCCTGACCCTCTGTCACATGACCAGCAGAACCACCTGAGCTACCCTCTGCACACTGCTCAGATTATTTCAACCAATCAGAGGACAGCTGCATGTAGCAGCGCAAGCTAGCAGAGGAGGTTAGCATAGGATAGCCTCACTGATGCAGCTTCACGCCTCTGGAGCAGCTTACGCTGAGTGACCAGTCGCCACCTGCAGCTGACGTTAAAGCACGCCCCTCTCTGGGTCTGATTGGCTGGTTTTATACGCCTCTAAAACAACTAAACTGGTGACAGCTGCTGGGACAGCAGGCATTAACCATGGAAACAGGAGTGATGCTGCAGGTGTAGGTAACCGTGACAACAGGAATAAGTGAGGTGTGGTGTGTGTGTGTGTGTGTGTGTGTGTGTGTGTGTGTGTGTGTGTGTGTGTGTGTGTGTGTGTGTGTGTGTGTTTGCGGATTTGTTAAAGGCAGCAGTTTGTTCTCCTCTTTGTTCCTGACAACCCCCCCGTATGTAAATGAACATGAGGAGGTGATGATTACAGTCTGCCTTACCCCAGGCGTGCGCACACACACACACACACACACACACACACACACACACACACACACACACACACACACACACACACACACACACACACACACACACACACACACACACACACAGTATCCCTGCTGACTCTCACACTCACTCTTCAAAGATAAAATCCGATGCACATACAGCTGTGTGTGTGTGTGTGTGTGTGTGTGTGTGGTAAGAAATCTGCTCTTTGTTCATTTCTTCTCTCCCTCTGCATCCTACTTTCTGACGCCCTCCAACTCACGTTAGGACGATTACAATTTACTGTACTACACACTGTACTACACACTGTAATACACACTGTACTACACACTTGTACTACACACTGTAATACACACTGTAATACACACTGTACTACACACTGTACTACACACTGTAATACACACTGTACTACACACTGTAATACACACTGTACTACACACTGTAATACACACTGTACTACACACTGTAATATACACTGTACTACACACTGTAATACACACTGTAATACACACTGTAATACACACTGTACTACACACTGTAATACACACTGTACTACACACTGTACTACACACTGTAATACACACTGTACTACACACTGTAATACACACTGTAATACACACTGTACTACACACTGTACTACACACTGTAATACACACTGTAATACACACTGTACTACACACTGTAATACACACTGTACTACACACTGTACTACACACTGTAATACACACTGTACTACACACTGTAATACACACTGTAATACACACTGTACTACACACTGTAATACACACTGTAATACACACTGTACTACACACTGTAATATACACTGTACTACACACTGTAATACACACTGTAATACACACTGCACTACACACTGTAATGCACACTGTAATACACACTGTAATATACACTGTAATACACACTGTAATACACACTGTAATACACACTGTACTACACACTGTAATACACACTGTAATACACACTGTAATACACACTGTAATACACACTGTAATACACACTGTAATATACACTGTAATACACACTGTAATACACACTGTAATACACACTGTACTACACACTGTAATACACACTGTAATACACACTGTAATACACACTGTAATACACACTGTACTACACACTGTAATGCACACTGTAATACACACTGTAATATACACTGTACTACACACTGTAATACACACTGTAATACACACTGTACTACACACTGTACTGCACACTGTACTACACACTGTAATACACACTGTAATACACACTGTAATACACACTGTACTACACACTGTACTACACACTGTAATACACACTGTAATACACACTGTACTACACACTGTAATACACACTGTAATACACACTGTACTACACACTGTACTACACACTGTACTACACACTGTACTACACACTGTACTACACACTGTAATGCACACTGTAATACACACTGTAATACACACTGTAATATACACTGTACTACACACTGTAATACACACTGTAATACACACTGTACTGCACACTGTACTGCACACTGTACTACACACTGTAATACACACTGTAATACACACTGTAATACACACTGTACTACACACTGTACTACACACTGTAATACACACTGTAATACACACTGTACTACACACTGTAATACACACTGTAATACACACTGTACTACACACTGTAATACACACTGTACTACACACTGTACTACACACTGTAATACACACTGTAATACACACTGTAATACACACTGTAATACACACTGTACTACACACTGTAATACACACTGTAATACACACTGTACTACACACTGTACTACACACTGTACTACACACTGTAATACACACTGTAATACACACTGTAATACACACTGTAATACACACTGTACTACACACTGTAATACACACTGTACTACACACTGTAATACACACTGTAATACACACTGTAATACACACTGTAATACACACTGTAATACACACTGTAATACACACTGTACTACACACTGTAATACACACTGTAATATACACTGTACTACACACTGTAATACACACTGTAATACACACTGTACTACACACTGTAATACACACTGTACTACACACTGTACTACACACTGTAATACACACTGTAATACACACTGTAATACACACTGTAATACACACTGTACTACACACTGTAATACACACTGTAATATACACTGTACTACACACTGTAATACACACTGTAATACACACTGTACTACACACTGTAATACACACTGTACTACACACTGTACTACACACTGTAATACACACTGTAATACACACTGTACTACACACTGTAATACACACTGTAATACACACTGTAATACACACTGTAATACACACTGTACTACACACTGTACTACACACTGTAATACACACTGTACTACACACTGTAATACACACTGTACTACACACTGTACTACACACTGTAATACACACTCTAATACACACTGTACTACACACTGTAATACACACTGTAATATACACTGTACTACACACTGTAATACACACTGTAATACACACTGTACTACACACTGTAATACACACTGTACTACACACTGTAATACACACTGTACTACACACTGTACTACACACTGTAATACACACTCTAATACACACTGTACTACACACTGTAATACACACTGTAATACACACTGTAATATACACTGTACTACACACTGTAATACACACTGTAATACACACTGTACTACACACTGTAATACACACTGTAATACACACTGTAATACACACTGTACTACACACTGTACTACACACTGTACTACACACTGTAATACACACTGTAATACACACTGTAATATACACTGTACTACACACTGTAATACACACTGTAATATACACTGTACTACACACTGTACTACACACTGTAATACACACTGTACTACACACTGTACTACACACTGTAATACACACTCTAATACACACTGTACTACACACTGTAATACACACTGTAATACACACTGTAATACACACTGTACTACACACTGTACTACACACTGTACTACACACTGTAATACACACTGTAATACACACTGTAATACACACTGTACTACACACTGTAATATACACTGTACTACACACTGTACTACAAAACATGCATAACTTACACTTGTGTGTGTGTGTGTGTGTGTGTGTGTGTGTGTGTGTGTGTGTGTGTGTGTGTGTGTGTGTGTGTGTGTGTGTGTGTGTGTGTTCGACAGTGTTGTGTGTAACTCCCTTACAAAAGTACCGGAGGTACAGTAATGTATTACTTTTAGCTGTAACGCAGTAATATACCGCAGTACTTCTGAAATGTGGGTAATTTAATACCTGTTACCTCTCACTAACAGTTACAACACATTTTAAATGATGTGGTGTTTAGTTTCTAAGAACTCACAAACATCACGAGACATTCCGACACCAGAGAAACAACTGCAGGTAGAATAGTAACTCAGTGAGCCTGTTTCCTATTGGTTCAGAGGGCTGCAGGAACAGATTCACCATGCAGGGCTGCAGGCTCACAATGCAGAGCTGCAGGCTCACCATGCAGAGCTGCAGGAACAGATTCAAAATGCAGAGCTGCAGGAACAGATTCAAAATGCAGAGCTGCAGGAACAGATTCACCATGCAGAGCTGCAGGCTCACAATGCAGAGCTGCAGGAACAGATTCACCATGCAGAGCTGCAGGAACAGATTCAAAATGCAGAGCTGCAGGAACAGATTCACCATGCAGAGCTGCAGGAACAGATTCACCATGCAGGGCTGCAGGCTCTCGATGCAGAGCTGCAGGCTCTCGATGCAGTGCTGCAGGCTCTCGATGCAGAGCTGCAGGCTCTTGATGAAGAGCTGCAGGTTAACAATGCAGAGCTGCAGGCTCTCGATGAAGAGCTGCAGGCTCTCGATGCAGAGCTGCAGGCTCTCGATGCAGTGCTGCAGGCTCTCGATGCAGAGCTGCAGGCTCTCGATGCAGAGCTGCAGGATCTCGATGCAGAGCTGCAGGCTCTCGATGAAGAGCTGCAGGCTAACAATGCAGAGCTGCAGCCTCTCGATGCAGAGCTGCAGCCTCTCAATGAAGAGCTGCAGGCTCTCGATGAAGAGCTGCAGCCTCTCGATGCAGAGCTGCAGCCTCTCGATGAAGAGCTGCAGCCTCTCGATGCAGAGCTGCAGCCTCTCAATGAAGAGCTGCAGGCTCTCGATGCAGAGCTGCAGGCTCTCGATGCAGAGCTGCAGGCCGAAAGCAACAGAAGGTCACTTTCACAGAGGCTGCAGATCTTCAACACTCTGTCACGAGTCTCTCAGCATGCAGCCTCTGTCCTCTGTGGATTTATGGCTTTTAGAAAGCTTGTCAGCCAAATCCCCGTTAACACACCAATGACCAGGTGAGCTAACGCTGCATAGAGACTGGTTCCTATCCAGCAGGTCACAGGGCCGTGCAGAGGCTCCACTAACATGTTATTAATGACACACAGAGACGTCACGGTACCGGTATCACATATTATCCAGCCCACTGAAACGGAGCAGCAGTTTAACCTCTAGCTCTTTCCTCATGTTCAGCATGTACTGCCAGATAGAGAGCTTAAATTAAATGAGCTGCAGTAAACTACATGTTAGCATTTAAAACCAAACTTTAGAGGTTATTCTGGTGAGAGTCACTCAGAGTAACTCAGAGTAGTGTAACGCATCACAGTTCAGAGAGTGATGATGTAATGTATTACTTTAAGAAGACAGGAGTAAGGAACAGGTACTGGATTACATGCTGGAAGTACCTTGCCCAACACTGTTCATAATAACTGTTATTGTATCTTAAATTTTCCATGGTGTTGAGTGTTGATGGTTTTTTCGTTTTTTCAGTAACTTCAGATTTGTTCGTGTTACCCTAACTTCGACTAACTTCGTGTTTTCCTAAAAACTTCAGCTAACTTCAGGTTTCCAAACCTAACTTCAGACTTTTTCAGCGTTTCCAAAACCAAATTTTCAGCTTATTCGCGTTATCCAAAACCCTAACTTCAGAAAAACTTCGTGTTATTCTAATTCAGACTAATTTCATGTTATCCAAAACTTCAGACTAACTTCACGGTTATTAACCTAACTTCAGCTTATTCGCGTATCCAAACCCTAATTCAGACTTACTTCAGCGTTACCCTAACTAACTTGGGCTAACTTCAGGTTTTAACTTCGAAATTTTGTGTTATCAACTTAGATAATTTCCGGTTACCCTAACCAAATTTCAGATAATTCGTGTTATCCTAACCAAATTCAGATTACTTCAGCGTTATCCTAACTAATTTCAGCCCTTACTTCAGCGTTTCATCCTAACTTCAGGAAACAACTTCAGTGTTATTCTAACTTCAGTAACTGTCAGTGGTTCCAGGGGCTCGGGACAATTCACAGGGACGCTACTAGACTCAGCTACTCTGCAGGAACAGTTATCTCAACCAACTGCAGACTCTTCAGCGTATCCACCAATTCAGACCTACAAGCTGCAGGTACAGTTCAACATGCAGGGCTGTCAGGTGATTTCTAGATACTTCAGATCTAGTGGCAGGCTTCACGAGTTCATCCATGAAGACTGAGGAACTCAGACTGAAGCTTCAGTGAGTCCCTCTCGATGCGAGCTGCAGGCTTGTTAGTCGCTCAGCTCTCGATGAGACTGCAGTGCTTGATGCTAAGCTGCAGTGTTCATGCAGAGCTGTCAGGCTCGATGAAGAGCTTGCAGGTTATCTAACTGCAGAGCTTGCTTCAGTGTATACTGACTCTCAGTGTCCAACTGCAGCTCTCAATCCAGAGCTGCAGCTTCGAGGACTTACTGCAGGCTCTCATGCAGAGCTGCAGCTTCGATGAGAGCTGCAGCGTTCATGCAGAGTGCAGCTTCATGAAGAGCTGCAGGCTCTCATGCAGAGCTGCAGGTTGATCAGGCTGCCTCTCGATGCAGACTTACTTCAGCTTTTCTATGAAGAGCTGCAGACTCTCATGCAGAGCTGCAGCCTCTCAATGAAGATTGCAGACTTCGATGTCAGGCGCGGCTCTGATGCCTAGATGCAGGCGAAAGCTTCAGAAGGTACTTCCAGATGTTTGCAGATCTTCAACACCTGTCACGAGTATCTCAGCATGCAGCTCTGTCCTCTTGGATTAGCTTTTAGAAGTTGTCAGCCAAACCCGTTACACACCACTGCCAGTGTTAGCTTAACTGTCAGACTAGGTTCTTCAGCAGGTCATGGGCCGTGCAGAGGCTCCTACTGTTATTAATGACTATCAGAGACTTCACGGTACCGGTATCACTATTTCAGCACTGAACTTCAGGAGTCTACGTTTAACTCTCAGCTTTTCCTCATGTTCAGCTGTATCTGAGTAGAAGCTTAATTACTCAGTAAACTACATGTTAGCATTTAAAACCAAACTTTAGAGGTTATTCTGGTGAGAGTCACTCAGAGTAACTCAGAGTAGTGTAACGCATCACAGTTCAGAGAGTGATGATGTAATGTATTACTTTAAGAAGACAGGAGTAAGGAACAGGTACTGGATTACATGCTGGAAGTACCTTGCCCAACACTGTTCATAATAACTGTTATTGATATCTTAACATTATATCCACTGGTGTTTTGAGTGTCTGATGGTTTTTCAGTATTTCTTCAGACTAACTTCAGATTTGCTTCAGTGTTATCCTAACTTCAGACTAACTTCAGTGTTTTCCTAACCTAACTTCAGACTAACTTCAGTGTTATCCTAACCTAACTTCAGACTTACTTCAGCGTTATCCTAACCTAACTTCAGACTTACTTCAGCGTTATCCTAACCTAACTTCAGACTAACTTCAGTGTTATTCTAACTTCAGACTAACTTCAGTGTTATCCTAACTTCAGACTAACTTCACGGTTATCCTAACCTAACTTCAGACTAACTTCAGTGTTATCCTAACTTCAGACTAACTTCAGTGTTATCCTAACTTCAGACTAACTTCAGTGTTATCCTAACTTCAGTGTTATCCTAACTTCAGACTAACTTCAGTGTTATCCTAACTTCAGACTTGCTTCAGTGTTATCCTAACTTCAGACTAACTTCAGTGTTATCCTAACTTCAGTGTTATCCTAACCTAACTTCAGACTTACTTCAGTGTTATCCTAACCTAACTTCAGACTAACTTCAGCGTTATCCTAACTTCAGACTAACTTCAGTGTTATCCTAACTTCAGCGTTATCCTAACCTAACTTCAGACTTACTTCAGCGTTTTCCTAACCTAACTTCAGACTAACTTCAGTGTTATCCTAACCTAACTTCAGACTTACTTCAGCGTTATCCTAACCTAACTTCAGACTAACTTCAGTGTTATCCTAACTTTAGCATTATCCTAACCTAACTTCAGACTAACTTCAGTGTTATCCTAACCTAGCTTCAGACTAACTTCAGCGTTATCCTAACTTCAGCGTTATCCTAACCTAACTTCAGACTAACTTCAGTGTTATCCTAACTTCAGACTAACTTCAGCGTTATCCTACCTAACTTCAGACTTACTTCAGCGTTATCCTAACCTAACTTCAGACTTACTTCAGCGTTATCCTAACCTAACTTCAGACTTACTTCAGCATTATCCTAACCTAACTTCAGACTTCAGCGTTATCCTAACCTAACTTCAGACTTACTTCAACGTTATCCTAACCTAACTTCAGACTTACTTCAGCGTTATCCTAACCTAACTTCAGACTTACTTCAGCGTATCCTAACCTAACTTCAGACTTACTTCAGCGTTATCCTAACCTAACTTCAGACTTACTTCAGCGTTATCCTAACCTAACTTCAGACTTACTTCAGTGTTATCCTAACCTAACTTCAGACTTACCTTCAGCATTATCCTAACTTCAGCGTTATCCTAACCTAACTTCAGACTTACTTCAGCGTTATCCTAACCTAACTTCAGACTAACTTCAGTGTTATCCTAACTTCAGACTAACTTCACTGTTATCCTAACTTCAGACTAACTTCACGGTTATCCTAACTTCAGACTAACTTCAGTGTTATCCTAACTTCAGACTAACTTCACGGTTATCCTAACTTCAGACTAACTTCACGGTTATCCTAACTTCAGACTAACTTCAGTGTTATCCTAACTTCAGACTAACTCAGTGTTATCCTAACTTCAGACTAACTTCAGTGTTATCCTTACTTCAGACTTACTTCAGTGTTATCCTAACTTCAGACTAACTTCAGTGTTATCCTAACTCAGCGTTTTCCTAACCTAACTTCAGACTAACTTCACTGTTATCCTAACTTCAGACTTACTTCAGTGTTATCCTAACTTCAGACTTACTTCAGCGTTATCCTAACCTAACTTCAGTGTTATCCCAACTTCAGACTAACTTCAGTGTTATCCTAACTAGCGTTATCCTAACCTAACTTCAGACAACTTCAGCGTTAACCTAACTTCAGACTAACTTCAGTGTTATCATAACTTCAGACTAACTTCAGACTAACTTCAGTGTCATCCTAACTTCAGACTAACTTCAGTGTTATCCTTACTTCAGACTTACTTCAGTGTTATCCTAACTTCAGACTAACTTCAGTGTTATCCTAACTTCAGTGTTATCCTAACCTAACATCAGACTTACTTCAGCGTTATCCTAACCTAACTTCAGTGTTATCCCAACTTCAGACTAACTTCAGTGTAATCCTAACTTCAGACTAACTTCAGTGTTATCCTAACTTTAGCATTATCCTAACCTAACTTCAGACTAACTTCAGTGTTATCCTAACCTAGCTTCAGACTAACTTCAGCGTTATCCTAACTTCAGCGTTATCCTAACCTAACTTCAGACTAACTTCAGTGTTATCCTAACTTCAGACTAACTTCAGCGTTATCCTAACCTAACTTCAGACTTACTTCAGCGTTATCCTAACCTAACTTCAGACTTACTTCAGCGTTATCCTAACCTAACTTCAGACTTACTTCAGCATTATCCTAACCTAACTTCAGACTAACTTCAGTGTTATCCTAACTTCAGACTAACTTCAGCGTTATCCTAACCTAACTTCAGACTTACTTCAGCGTTATCCTAACCTAACTTCAGACTTACTTCAGCGTTATCCTAACCTAACTTCAGACTTACTTCAGCGTTATCCTAACCTAACTTCAGACTTACTTCAGTGTTATCCTAACCTAACTTCAGACTAACTTCAGTGTTATCCTAACCCTAACTTCAGAGTTACTTCAGTGTTATCCTAACCTAACTTCAGACTTACTTCAGTGTTATCCGAACCTAACTTCAGACTAACTTCAGTGTTATCGTAACCCTAACTTCAGACTAACTTCAGTGTTATCCTAACTTCAGACTAACTTCAGTGTTATCCTAACTTCAGCGTTATCCTAACCTAACATCAGACTTACTTCAGCGTTATCCTAACCTAACTTCAGACTAACTTCAGTGTTATCCTAACTTCAGACTTACTTCAGCGTTATCCTAACCTAACTTCAGTGTTATCCTAACTTCAGACTAACTTCACGGTTATCCTAACTTCAGACTAACTTCAGTGTTATCCTAACTTCAGGCTAACTTCAGTGTTATCCTTACTTCAGACTTACTTCAGTGTTATCCTAACTTCAGACTAACTTCAGTGTTATCCTAACTTCAGACTAACTTCAGTGTTATCCTAACTTCAGCGTTATCCTAACCTAACATCAGACTTACTTCAGCGTTATCCTAACCTAACTTCAGACTTACTTCAGCGTTATCCTAACCTAACTTCAGACTTACTTCAGCGTTATCCTAACCTAACTTCAGTGTTATCCTAACTTCAGTGTTATCCTACTAGCTTCAGACTTACTTCAGTGTTATCCTAACTTCAGACTAACTTCAGTGTTATCCTAACTTCAGACTAACTTCAGTGTTATCCTACTAGCTTCAGACTAACTTCAGTGTTATCCTAACTTCAGACTAACTTCAGTGTTATCCTAACTTCAGCCTAACTTCAGTGTTATCCTAACTTCAGACTTACTGTCAGTGTTATCCTAACTAATCAGACTTACTTCAGCGTTATCCTAACCCTAACTTCAGTGTTATCCTAACTTCAGTGTTATCCTAACTTCAGACTAACTTCAGTGTTATCCTAACTTCAGACTAACTTCAGTGTTATCCTAACTTCAGACTAACTTCAGTGTTATCCTAACTTCAGACTAACTTCAGTGTTATCCTAACTTCAGACTAACTTCAGTGTTATCCTAACTTCAGCCTAACTTCAGTGTATCCTAACTTCAGACTTACTTCAGCGTTATCCTACCTAACTTCAGACTTACTTCAGCGTTATCCTAACCTAACTTCAGACTACTTCAGTGTTATCCTAACTTCAGACTTACTTCAGCGTTATCCTAACCTAACTTCAGTGTTATCCTAACTTCAGACTAACTTCACGGTTATCCTAACTTCAGACTAACTTCAGTGTTATCCTAACTTCAGGCTAACTTCAGTGTTATCCTTACTTCAGACTTACTTCAGTGTTATCCTAACTTCAGACTAACTTCAGTGTTATCCTAACTTCAGACTAACTTCAGTGTTATCCTAACTTCAGCGTTATCCTAACCTAACATCAGACTTACTTCAGCGTTATCCTAACCTAACTTCAGACTTACTTCAGCGTTATCCTAACCTAACTTCAGACTTACTTCAGCGTTATCCTAACCTAACTTCAGTGTTATCCTAACTTCAGTGTTATCCTAACTTCAGACTAACTTCAGTGTTATCCTAACTTCAGACTAACTTCAGTGTTATCCTAACTTCAGACTAACTTCAGTGTTATCCTAACTTCAGACTAACTTCAGTGTTATCCTAACTTCAGACTAACTTCAGTGTTATCCTAACTTCAGACTAACTTCAGTGTTATCCTAACTTCAGTGTTATCCTAACTTCAGACTTACTTCAGCGTTATCCTAACCTAACTTCAGACTTACTTCAGTGTTATTCTAACTTCAGACTAACTTCAGTGTTATCCTAACTTCAGACTAACTTCAGTGTTATCCTAACTTCAGACTAACTTCAGTGTTATCCTAACTTCAGCCTAACTTCAGTGTTATCCTAACTTCAGACTAACTTCAGTGTTATCCTAACTTCAGTGTTATCCTAAGTTCAGACTTACTTCAGCGTTATCCTAACCTAACTTCAGACTTACTTCAGTGTTATCCTAACCTAACTTCAGACTTACTTCAGTGTTATCCTAACTTCAGACTAACTTCAGTGTTATCCTAACTTCAGACAAACTTCAGCGTTATCCTAACCTAACTTCAGACTTACTTCAGTGTTATCCTAACTTCAGACTAACTTCAGTGTTATCCTAACTTCAGACTAACTTCAGTGTTATCCTAACTTCAGACTTACTTCAGTGTTATCCTAACTTCAGACTAACTTCAGTGTTATCCTAGCTTCAGACTTACTTCAGTGTTATCCTAACTTCAGACTAACTTCAGTGTTATCCTAACTTCAGACAAACTTCAGCGTTATCCTAACCTAGCTTCAGACTTACTTCAGTGTTATCCTAACTTCAGACTAACTTCAGTGTTATCCTAACTTCAGACTAACTTCAGTGTTATCCTAACTTCAGCCTAACTTCAGTGTTATCCTAACTTCAGACTTATGTCAGTGTTATCCTAACTTCAGACTAACTTCAGTGTTATCCTAACTTCAGACTAACTTCAGTGTTATCCTAACTTCAGTGTTATCCTAACTTCAGACTTACTTCAGCGTTATCCTAACCTAACTTCAGACTTACTTCAGTGTTATCCTAACCTAACTTCAGACTAACTTCAGTGTTATTCTAACTTCTGACTAACTTCAGTGTTATCCTAACTTCAGACTTACTTCAGTGTTATCCTAACCTAACTTCAGACTAACTTCAGTGTTATCCTAACTTCAGACTAACTTCAGTGTTATCCTAACTTCAGACTAACTTCAGTGTTATCCTAACTTCAGTGTTATCCTAACTTCAGACTTACTTCAGCGTTATCCTAACCTAACTTCAGACTTACTTCAGTGTTATTCTAACTTCAGACTAACTTCAGTGTTATCCTAACTTCAGCCTAACTTCAGTGTTATCCTAACTTCAGACTAACTTCAGTGTTATCCTAACTTCAGACTTACTTCAGCGTTATCCTAACCTAACTTCAGACTTACTTCAGTGTTATCCTAACCTAACTTCAGACTAACTTCAGTGTTATCCTAACTTCAGACTTACTTCAGTGTTATCCTAACTTCAGACTTACTTCAGTGTTATCCTAACTTCAGACTAACTTCAGTGTTATCCTAACTTCAGACTAACTTCAGCGTTATCTTAACCTAACTTCAGACTAACTTCAGTGTTATTCTAACTTCAGACTAACTTCAGTGTTATCCTAACTTCAGCGTTATCCTAACCTAACTTCAGACTAACTTCAGCGTTATCCTAACCTAACTTCAGACTTACTTCAGCGTTATCCTAACCTAACTTCAGACTAACTTCAGTGTTATCCTAACCTAACTTCAGACTTACTTCAGTGTTATCCAAACCTAACTTCAGACTAACTTCAGTGTTATCCTAACCTAACTTCAGACTAACTTCAGTGTTATCCTAACTTCAGACTTACGTCAGTGTTATTCTAACTTCAGACTAACTTCAGTGTTATCCTAACTTCAGACTAACTTCAGTGTTATTCTAACTTCAGACTAACTTCAGTGTTATCTTAACTTCAGACTAACTTCAGTGTTATCCTAACTTCAGACTTACTTCAGTGTTATCCTTACTTCAGACTAACTTCAGTGTTATCCTAACTTCAGACTAACTTCAAACTAACCCTGTCCTCAGCAGAGGGGGGTATTTCTCTCTATTCTGGGTCGCTGTGTTCTGATCCGATCTGAATGGAGCTAATTCCTCTTTTCTCCTCAGACAGTCACATAACCGTCAGTGGTTTTATTGTGGCGGGGTGCGGAGCTACTATTCCTGTAATCCTGATTAAAGCTGTTTGCAGACGCAGGATGTAAACACAGTGTGTGAGCCGGATCAGAAAGAGGAGCAGCACAGATCCTCTGCTGTGTAATCCCGAAGCAGAGAAGAATGAGGCAGCAGATTACCCTCCGTCCTGCAGCGCCAAACAAACGCACTATAAATATCAGATGCTCTGCAGCTGGAACAGGTTTACACCAACACCAGGACCCTACAGTCTGTGAGGGTCTCCCCTGCTGCCTCCTCCTCAATTATGAGGGGGGGGCTGGTTTCACTCACCTCTACATCCCTGGTCTCCCCCGCGCTCTCTGGGTGTAACAGGCTTATCTACAGTCTGCATTCTATATGTTCTGTTCTGGTATCCTGCAGGACCATCCCATCTCTAACTGAATACTGATCCCTGCCAGCATCAAATATTAATATCTACAAACCTTTGATACTGTGTGTACACACACACACACACACACACACACACACACACACACACACACACACACACACACACACACACACACACACACACACACACACACACACACAGTGATGGAATTAGCATCAATATCATTAACGCCCATCACCTCTCTTCTTCGGCTAGTTCACACAGCTCCCCCCTCGTGTGTGAATATATTATCACTTCTGACTCTACTTTGTGTGTGTGTGTGTGTGTGTGTGTGTGTGTGTGTGTGTGTGTGTGTGTGTGTGTGTGTGTGTGTGTGTGTGTGTGTGTGTGTGTGTGTGTGTGTGTGTGTGTGTGTGTGTGAGAGAGAGAGTAACAGGGACTGTGTTTGCTATATCATACTGAATTATCATGGTATTATCATGACGGGGCTCGGGGGTCCGGTCTCTTCGAAGGTTTCTTTTTCTTTGTCTGTTGGTTCACACTGCAACCCCCCCGACACCCCCCCTCAGGCCACAGGCTGACCCGGGTATTAACCCTTCAGATCTGACTGGAGGAGCAGGTGCTCCTTCTCTTTAGCCAGAGGACGACACACTTACTTTTTAACACACACACTCACACTCACACACTCACACACACACACACACAAACAGTCACACACACAGCAAGACAGATGATGGAGACAGGTTATCAGGACACAGATGATGGAGACAGGTTATCAGGACACAGATGATGGAGACAGGTTATCAGGAGACAGATGATGGAGACAGGTTATCAGGAGACAGATGATGGAGACAGATGATGGAGACAGATGATGGAGACAGATGATGGAGACAGGTTATCAGGAGACAGATGATGGAGACAGATGATGGAGACAGATGATGGAGACAGGTTATCCAGGAGACAGATGATGGAGACAGGTTATCCAGGAGACAGATGATGGAGACAGGTTATCAGGAGACAGATGATGGAGACAGGTTATCAGGAGACAGATTATCAGGAGACAGATGATGGAGACAGGTTATCAGGACACAGATGATGGAGACAGATGATGGAGACAGATGATGGAGACAGGTTATCCAGGAGACAGATGATGGAGACAGGTTATCCAGGAGACAGATGATGGAGACAGGTTATCAGGAGACAGATGATGGAGACAGGTTATCAGGAGACAGATTATCAGGAGACAGATGATGGAGACAGGTTATCAGGACACAGATGATGGAGACAGGTTATCAGGAGACAGATGATGGAGACAGGTTATCAGGAGACAGGTTATCAGGAGACAGATGATGGAGACAGGTTATCAGGAGACAGATGATGGAGACAGGTTATCAGGAGACAGATGATGGAGACAGGTTATCAGGAGACAGATGATGGAGACAGGTTATCAGGAGACAGATGATGGAGACAGGTTATCAGGAGACAGATTATCAGGAGACAGATGATGGAGACAGGTTATCAGGACACAGATGATGGAGACAGGTTATCAGGACACAGATGATGGAGACAGGTTATCAGGAGCCAGATGATGGAGACAGGTTATCAGGAGACAGATGATAGAGCCAGCCACAGAGCTGCTCCCTGTGTCTTCACACCCGGGCAGTCAATCCTCAGGGGTCTAATCAGCGGAGAGGAGACGGTCAGGTACTCTTTAACTTATTATTGAGGTAGTTGCTGTCAGAGAACATGATCACTGTCCGTCCCTCACAGATCTCTGATCAGAGGAGGGGGGTTCCTCAGAGGGAGAGCTTCACAAACTGAAGAAGCTTCCACCATCCTGATACACCCTTATACTGAGCTCACACACACACACACACACACACACACACACACACACACACACACACACACACACTACTGCACCTCATGCATTTATCCTGAGGTATCAGCAGACCCTGAACGCATCACCGCAGACAAACTGTAAACTGATGAACACATGATCGCTGGTTGAACACAGTTAGCGGTTAGCTGCCAGACCCCCCCCCCCCCCCCGCCCCACAGAGAGACTTACTTCATTCAGAAACAGCCGTCCTCCTCTCAGTCCTCAGAATAACAGACTGAGAGGCTGGGGGGGGGGGGGGCGGCAGTTATCCTATTATAGTGAACCACACATTGTTCTGAGAGAGAGAGAGAGGGCGAGAGACATTCACACATAGAGAGGGGGGCGGGGCTTAGCTGCATATTGAGCGAGGGGTGGGGCCATAGTGGGTGGGGCTAGACTCATTGATATTTAATGATTGGTGAGGGGCGTGAGGGTAGAGAGAGAGAGAGGGAGAGAGAGAGGCAGTACATCTGTTCAGAAGAGAGAGAGAGCCTCCCCCACACACTGACTGTGTGTTACTGGAAAGCACATTTACTTGCGACATAATCTGCACTCCTTTATTGTTTATCGTCTTATTTTTATCGCATGGCTTAGTTGAATACTTAATTCTGATTGGTAAATTCTGAACATTCTGACACGTTGTTAATACAGTAGTACAGACTGCTGTTTATGACTCTGACTGACTCTATGACTCTGACTCTATGACTCTATGACTGACTACGACTCTGACTCTATGACTATGACTATGACTCTACGACTCTGACTATGACTGACTCTATGACTCTATGACTCTGACTCTATGACTATGACTATGACTATGACTCTATGACTCTGACTCTATGACTCTATGACTCTGACTCTATGACTCTATGACTCTGACTCTATGACTCTGACTCTATGACTCTGACTCTATGACTATGACTATGACTCTACGACTCTGACTCTATGACTCTGACTCTATGACTCTGACTCTATGACTATGACTATGACTATGACTCTATGACTCTGACTCTATGACTCTATGACTCTGACTCTATGACTCTATGACTCTTTAACTCTATGACTCTGACTCTATGACTATGACTATGACTCTACGACTCTGACTCTATGACTCTGACTCTATGACTCTGACTCTATGACTCTGACTCTATGACTCTGACTCTATGACTATGACTATGACTCTACGACTCTGACTCTATGACTCTGACTCTATGACTCTGACTCTATGACTATGACTATGACTCTATGACTCTGACTCTATGACTCTATGACTCTGACTCTATGACTCTATGACTCTTAACTCTTTGACTCTGACTCTATGACTCTTAACTCTATGACTCTGACTCTATGACTCTGACTCTACGACTCTGACTCTATGACTATGACTATGACTCTACGACTCTGACTCTATGACTGACTCTATGACTCTGACTCTATGACTCTGACTCTATGACTATGACTATGACTCTATGACTGACTCTATGACTCTATGACTCTGACTCTATGACTCTATGACTCTTTAACTCTATGACTCTGACTCTATGACTCTATGACTCTGACTCTATGACTCTGACTCTATGACTCTGACTCTATGACTCTTTGACTCTATGACTCTATGACTCTTTAACTCTATGACTCTGACTCTATGACTCTATGACTCTGACTCTATGACTGACTCTATGACTCTATGACTCTATGACTCTGACTCTATGACTGACTCTATGACTCTATGACTCTTTAACTCTATGACTCTGACTCTATGACTGACTCTATGACTCTGACTCTATGACTCTATGACTCTATGACTCTTTAACTCTATGACTGACTCTATGACTCTGACTCTATGACTCTGACTCTAACTCTATGACTCTATGACTCTATGACTCTATGACTCTATGACTCTATGACTCTGACTCTATGAATCTGACTCTATGACCCTGACTCTATGACTAACTCTATGACTCTATGACTCTATGACTCTGACTCTATGACTCTATGACTCTATGACTCTGACTCTATGACCCTGACTCTATGACTGACTCTATGACTCTATGACTCTATGACTCTGACTCTATGACTCTATGACTCTATGACTCTGACTCTATGACTCTATGACTCTATGACTATGACTCTGACTCTATGACTCTATGACTCTGACTCTATGACTCTATGACTCTGACTCTATGACTCTGACTCTATGACTCTATGACTGACTCTACGACTCTGACTCTATGACTATGACTCTACGACTCTGACTCTATGACTCTGACTCTATGACTCTATGACTCTGACTCTATGACTATGTCTATGACTCTATGACTCTGACTCTATGACTCTGACTCTATGACTCTGACTATGACTCTGACTCTATGACTCTATGACTATGACTCTATGACTCTTTAACTCTATGACTCTTTAACTCTATGACTCTGACTCTATGACTCTATGACTCTGACTCTATGACTCTGACTCTATGACTCTGACTCTATGACTCTTTGACTCTATGACTCTATGACTCTTTAACACTCTGACTCTATGACTCTATGACTCTGACTCTATGACTCTGACTCTATGACTCTATGACTC
>NC_086352.1:392951-402951 GCF_036324505.1 Eleginops maclovinus
TCATACTGTACATTCATACTGTATATCATTACTGTATATCTACTGTACATCATACTGTACATATCTGATCATACTAATACATCATACTGATATCATCTACTGTACATCATACTGTATCATCAAACGTACTGTACATCAAAACTGTACAATCATATTTGTTATATCTTACTGTAAAACATACTGTCAATCATACTGAAACATCTTTAACGGAAACATCTAACAGTACATCAACTGTACATCATACTGTTAATCATACTGACATCATATTACTGTAACCCATAGTACGTCATAAACCTTACTGTAATCATACTGTAATCATTACTGTACTGTACATCATACTGTACATCAAACTGAAATTTCAAACTGTACAAAACATCATAACTGTACATCAACTGTATATCATACTGTACATCAATGTACTCATACTGTACTGTACATCATACTGTACATCATACTGTACATCATACTGTACATCTACGTACTGTACATCAATCTGTACATCATACTGTAATCATACTGGTACTGTACATCATACTGTAATCATACTGTACATCATACTGTACATCATACTGTACATCATACTGTACATCATACTGTACTAAATCTTACTCTAACATCCATACTGTATATCATACTGTACATCATACTGTACATTAAAAATTTAATACTTACACACCTCTCTATACACATCAAACCAGCTCATCGGGAAACTAAACAAAATTTCCCAGTTTAAAAAAGCACAAAAAACATGTGTGTGTGTTGTGGTGGGGTTTTTGGGGGTGTGTGTTTGTGTGTTTGGGGGGTGTTGGTTTGAGTGTGTTGTTTGTGTGTGGTGTGAATTAAAGTTTAAAAGGGTTTATTAAAAAAAAAAATCTGAAATTTTCCGGGACAAAATCCTTCAGATTAGTCAAATGGACGTTTCAGTTAAAAAAAATCTTCACCCACAACATGTTTATGAAGGATAAATGTCACACAGGCCCACAAGAAATGTTACAGTCAGAAACAACAGTTTAACTTTTTTTTAAAATCTTGGGCCCCCTGAGCACCGCCTCTCGGGGCAGAATGAAATCCTTGAAAAAACAGAAACCCCTGAACGCTGACGGAGACGACTGACTCAGGACCTTTGGGGTTCTTTAGCCTAGCGAACCTGCTGTCCCTTTCCCTTTCATACAAACTCTGCAATTTTTTCTGATGTAAATAAAAATTTTTTTTCATTGTTTCTTCCACCTGCACAAAAAAACCCAACTACAGTCAGAACGACAGATATTACACCCAAAAAATTCAGTCAAAAACCCTAAAAAATTTTTAAAACCCCAAAACAAACGTCAGAAACTAAAAATGTTACACCCAAAAAACCTAAATTCCCCAACTACAAAATTTTACAGCCAAATTTTAACAGCCCACAACTACAAATTTTAAAAAGCCAAAAAACGGGTCACAACTACAAATGTTCCCGCCAAAACTACAGCCCAAAAACCCTACAAATTTTTACGGGCCAAAAAACTACAGTCAAAACCCTACAGATATTACAGCCAAAACTACAGCACAAACTCAAATTTACACCCAAAACTAAAGTCAAAACCCTACAGAAATTACACCCAAAAACACAGCCCAGAACTACAAATGTTAAAAGCCAAAACTCCAGCAGAATTTACAAAGTTAAAACCCAAAAAAACCTACAGTCAAAAACTACAGAAATTAAAACCCCCAAAAACACAGTCAAAACAAACAAAATTTAAAAGCCAAAACTACAGTCAAAACAAACAAGATTAAAACCAAAACAACATTTCACAACTACAGAATTACACCCAAAACAAACCGTCCCCAACAAACGATTTTACACCCAAAAACCTACAGCCCAAAACCCGACAAATTTTTACGCCAAAACTACATCAGAACTACAGATTTAAAAACCCCAAAAAAATACATCAAAAACCCTACATATATTCACCCAAAAACCCTACATCACAACTACAGAAATTACGGGCCAAAATACAGCCAAAACAAACAAAAATTTAAACCCCCCAAACACTACGGGCCAAAACTACGGGCCAAAAAATAAAAGAGATTACACCCCAAACTAGAGCCCTAAAATTTCAGAACTCCAGAGACCCTAAGCCAAACAGGAAAGCCCTCCCGCCAAAAACTACGGGAGATACCGCCAACACTACAGTCAGAACTACAGAGACTACAGCCAGAACTACAGAGTCTACAGCTAGAACTACAGTCAGAACTACAGTCAGAACTAAACCAAAGTCTAAAGTCAGAACTTCACCAAAGACTACAGTCAGAACTACAGTCAGAACTAAACCAAAGACTAGTCAGAACTACAGTCAGAACTAAACCAAAGACTACACTCAAAACTAAACCAAAGACTACAGTCAGAACTACAAGCAGAACTACACCAAAGAGTACAGTCAGAACTACACCAAAGAGTACAGTCAGAACTATAGTCAGAACTACACCAACGAGTAGAGTCAGAACTACATCCAGAGTACAGTCAGAACTATAGTCAGAACTAAACCACGAGTAGAGTCAGAACTACACCAAAGAGTACAGCCAGAACTACACAGAAAAGAGTACAGTCAGAACTACATCAAAGAGTACAGTCAGAACTACACCAAAGAGTACAGGTCAGAACTTCACCAAAGATTACAGCCAGAACTACAGTCAGAACTGTCACCAAAGAGTACAGTCAGAACTACAGCAGAACTACACCAACGTGTACAGCCAGAACTACACCAAAGAGTAAAGTCAGAACTTCACCAAAGATTACAGTCGGGGACTTCAGTCCAGACTACACCAAAAGAGTACAGTCAGAACTAAACCAAAGAGTACAGTCAGAACTACAGTCAGAACTAAACCAAAGAGTACAGTCTGAACTACAGTCAGAACCTATACCAAAGATACAGTCAGAACTACACCCAAAGAGTACAGTCAGAACTAAACCAAAGAGTACAGTCAGAACTACAGTCAGAACTACACCAAAGAGTACAGTCAGAACTACACCAAAGAGTACAGTCAGAACTACAGTCAGAACTACACCAAAGAGTACAGTCAGAACCACACCAAAGAGTACAGTCAGAACTACACCAAAGAGTACAGTGAGAACTTCACCAAAGACTAGTCAGAACTACAGTCAGAACTACACCAAAGAGTACAGTCAGAACTACAGTCAGAACTACACCAAAGAGTACAGTCCAGAACCACACCAAAGAGTACAGTCTGAACTACAGTCAGAACTACACCAAAGAGTACAGTCAGAACCACACCAAAGAGTACAGTGAGACTACAGTCAGACCACACCAAAGAGTACAGTCAGAACTACAGTCGGAACTACACCAAAGAGTACAGTCAGAACTACACCAAAGAGTACAGTCAGAACTACAGTCAGAACTACACCAAAGGGTACAGTCAGAACTACAGTCAGAACTACACCAAAGGGTACAGTCAGAACTACACCAAAGGGTACAGTCAGAAATACAGTCAGAACTACACCAAAGGGTACAGTCAGAACTACACCAAAGGGTACAGTCAGAACTACACCAAAGGGTACAGTCAGAAATATACCAAAGGGTACAGTCAGAACTACACCAAAGGGTACAGTCAGAACTACACCAAAGGGTACAGTCAGAAATACAACCAAAGGTACAGTCAGAACTACACCAAAGGGTACAGTCAGAACTACACCAAAGAGTACAGTCAGAACTACACCAAAGGGTACAGTCAGAACTACACCAAAGAGTACAGTCAGAACTACACCAAAGGGTACAGTCAGAACTACACCAAAGAGTACAGTCAGAACTACACCAAAGGGTACAGTCAGAACTACACCAAAGAGTACAGTCAGAACTATACCAAAGAGTACAGTCAGAACTACACCAAAGGGTACAGTCAGAACTACACCAAAGGGTACAGTCAGAAATACACCAAAGGGTACAGTCAGAAATATACCAAAGGGTACAGTCAGAACTACACCAAAGGGTACAGTCAGAACTACACCAAAGGGTACAGTCAGAAATACAGTCAGAACTACACCAAAGGGTACAGTCAGAACTACACCAAAGGGTACAGTCAGAAATACAGTCAGAACTACACCAAAGGGTACAGTCAGAACTACACCAAAGGGTACAGTCAGAAATACACCAAAGGGTACAGTCAGAAATATACCAAAGGGTACAGTCAGAACTATACCAAAGGGTACAGTCAGAACTACACCAAAGGGTACAGTCAGAAATACACCAAAGGGTACAGTCAGAACTACACCAAAGGGTACAGTCAGAAATACACCAAAGGGTACAGTCAGAACTACACCAAAGGGTACAGTCAGAAATATACCAAAGAGTTCAGTCAGAACTACACCAAAGGGTACAGTCAGAAATACACCAAAGGGTACAGTCAGAACTACACCAAAGCTAATACAAACTGTTCTATTAGTAAATATATAAGAAACGGTATTTCAATTTCCTCTATGTAGAACACATGTGGAAACTTTGACAATAAAGTGGACTTTGACTTTTGACTTGGATATAAACACAGAATCAGTTCTTTGTTTTAACCCTTTGGTTGTTTTAGTCACATCTATGGTGTTTATGCTAATCTAACATGCCACTGGCCATAGCCTTGTATTAAACACACTCCCCTCAAAAAAGCTAATAAGTACATTTTCCAATATGTCAAACTATCTGTAGTTTTTGGATAGAAGTGACCAATTGCATGCCTGACTCATGTTCCCCACACTGTGAAGTCAATATCTTCTGTCACACCTGAGGGCCCCTGAACGTCACACCAACAGACTCAGGAAACTACACAACATGCAGTCAGAGAAACACACCTGATCCAGGTAACACACACGCGCGCGCGCGCGCGCACACACACTCACATACACACACACACACACACACACACACACACACACACACACACACACACACACACACACACACACTTAGTTATTATGTGTTTTCAGTTCCATCTGGATACATGTAGTGTCTGTAAGCAGGTTCAGCAACTCTGTGTGTGTGTGTGTGTGTGTGTGTGTGTGTGTGTGTGTGTGTGTGTGTGTGTGTGTAGGAATGTCAGCTATTCAGTATGCGAGCCGTGCCGTGCCAGGACAGGCTGGGAACACCCGACTCACACACACACACACACACACACACACACACACACACACACACACACACACACACACACACACACACACACACACACACACAGTATTAAAGTATCAAATGTGTAAAATCTTCCATATTGATCCGACACTAAGGTCCGGATCCTCACGAGACTCCGGTCAGAAAGACTCTCTTTTAAACTCTCTGTCCGCGCGCTGCTCCGCTTTGTATTTAACGGCTGTGGGACCATAACCCTCAGAACCGTCTCAGAAAAACCTCTTGTTATAACACAACCTGAGCCGAATGAAAGACGGCTTAACCCCGTTTCAGAAACAGCTTTTGGTTTGTCTGTAAAGTGTGAGACCTCAGAGAAAAGCAAGGACATGTTAAAGAGAGTGTTTTCTGAAGGGAGTCCGGCTGTCAGACACGCCTGCGGACCGGGACCCGAAGCCTTGCAGCCAGAGGGGTTAATGTAAGTAGAGCGGAGACTAAGGGACGCATAGACCGGGTCAGACTCACCTCTCACCGGACAGCCGCTCCAAACAGCCCGGAGACACTTCCAGAGTCCGGGGAGGAAAACTGCTCGATCTGCGGAGGGACAACAGGACTGAGAGACCCCGCCCTCAGGAAAAGAACCAGCAACCTGCTGCTGCCTGGCTCACTAACAGGAGGAGAACCAGCAACCTGCTGCTGCCTGGCTCACTAACAGGAGGAGAACCAGCAACCTGCTGCTGCCTGGCTCACTAACAAGAGGAGAACCAGCAACCTGCTGCTGCCTGGCTCACTAACAAGAGGAGAACCAGCAACCTGCTGCTGCCTGGCTCACTAACAAGAGGAGAACCAGCAACCTGCTCTGGTATGTGTGTGTGGTTGCTTAAAAACTCAATAAAGTCATTCTATTCTATTGCTGTGTGTGTGTGTGTGTGTGTGTGTGTGTGTGTGTGTGTGTGTGTGTGTGTGTGTGTGTGTGTGTGTGTGTGTGTGTGTGTGTATGGTGTGGAAAACAGCCTCAGACTCCTGGTTGAAACTCTTTATTAGTAAAGATAAAGGTCATCATCTCTTGCTGTAACTTTATTTTGAAAATCCCAACAAACAAAGGTTGATCATATTTTTTGATTGAAACAAAGTTCATTATAAACATTTAAAATAGAGATGTTATTTAATCATTGCAGCTGTGGATTCACTCGTTCATACAAACTGATTAATATTTAATAAAATAATGAAATATCTGTAACCGTGGCAACAGACCCGTGATGCGTTCAGGTGCAGCGCAGAGTGTAGATTAATATGAAATCAAATATAAATCATGTGATTATTTAAAACTCTGATCAGTTATCCTATAAAATAATTCAAAACAATATATATATTCCTGAGTTCATTGTCTTTGAACGCCTCGTGATGCGTTTGATGTGTGTCTGAGATTTGCTGTTGCTCCCTGAGCTATTGATGCGCAGAGATGATGCTGTCACACAATGCCTTGCAGCTACGACACTTACAATGTTGCAACGTTCAGGTCATCTGACGCAGCGTTCTGGTCGTGTGACGCAGCGTTCAGGTTATCTGACGCAGCGTTCAGGTCGTGTGACGCAGCGTTCAGGTCGTGTGACGCAGCGTTCAGGTTATCTGACGCAGCGTTCAGGTCGTGTGACGCAGCGCTCAGGTCGTGTGACGCAGCGTTCAGGTCGTGTGACGCAGCGTTCAGGTTATCTGACACAGCGTTCAGGTCGTGTGACGCAGCGTTCAGTGTGACGCAGCGTCCAGGTCGTGTGACGCAGCGTTCAGGTCGTGTGACGCAGCGTTCAGGTTATCTGACACAGCGTTCAGGTCGTGTGACGCAGCGTTCAGGTTATCTGACACAGCGTTCAGTGTGACGCAGCGTTCAGGTCGTGTGACGCAGCGTTCAGTGTGACGCAGCGTCAAGGTCGTCTGACACAGCGTCCAGGTCGTGTGACGCAGCGTTCAGTGTGACGCAGCGTCCAGGTCGTGTGACGCAGCGTTCAGGTCGTGTGACGCAGCGTTCAGGTTATCTGACACAGCGTTCAGGTCGTGTGACGCAGCGTTCAGTGTGACGCAGCGTTCAGGTCGTGTGACGCAGCGTTCAGTGTGACGCAGCGTCCAGGTCGTGTGACGCAGCGTCCAGGTCGTGTGACGCAGCGTCCAGGTCGTGTGACGCAGTGTCCAGGTCGTGTGACGCAGCTTCCAGGTCGTCTGACGCAGCGTTCAGGTCGTTTGGCGCAGCGTTCAGGTCATGTGACGCAGCTTCCAGGTCTTCTGGCGCAGCGTTCAGGTCATTTGGCGCAGCGTTCAGGTCATGTGACGCAGCGTTCAGGTCAGCTGACGCAGCGTTCAGGTCAGCTGACGCAGCGTTCAGGTCGTGTGACGCAGCGTTCAGGTCGTCTGACGCAGCGTCCAGGTCGTGTGACGCAGCGTCAAGTTCGTGTGACGCAGCGTCCAGGTCGCGTGACGCAGCGTCCAGGTCGCGTGACGCAGTGTCAAGGTCGCGTGACGCAGCGTCCAGGTCGAGTGACGCAGCGTCAAGGTCGCCTGACGCAGCGTCCAGGTCGCCTGACGCAGCGTCCAGGTCGCCTGACGCAGCGTCCAGGTCGCCTGACGCAGCGTCCAGGTCGCGTAACGCAGCGTCAAGGTCGCGTGAAGCAGCGTCAAGGTCGTCTGACGCAGCGTCCAGGTCGCCTGACGCAGCGTCCAGGTCGCGTGACGCAGCGTCAAGGTCGTGTGACGCAGCGTCCAGGTCGTGTGACGCAGCGTCAAGGTCGTGTGATGCAGCGTCCAGGTCGTGTGACGCAGCGTTCAGGTCGTGTGATGCAGCGTCCAGGTCGTGTGATGCAGCGTCCAGGTCGTGTGATGCAGCGTTCAGGTCGTGTGACGCAGCATCATGTTAACATCATGTGAGACAGAGGACACGTGTTAATGTCTCTGTAAAATCTTTGTTGAGTCCCGCAGGACGTCTCTGAGGGATGGAAGTGAGATCACCATGGTAAGGAAGCGGTAACTTCAAGGACCAATCAGATCGCAGGAAACAGGGGGGGGACTGAAGTTTATCGAACAATCAGAAACATGAAATCTGTGATCACAACAACAACAAAAAGAATAAGTTCAAATATTGAAATGTGGTTCCAATCTTTTACTTGCTCATCAGATCAACCCCACCACCCCGCAGCAGCCCATGCAGCTCCTCCAGTCTCTGTTGCATTCTGGGAACTCCGGACAGCTGATTCTCGAGGCGCTGCTTCTCCTCCTGAAACATCAAGATTAGAGATATCACCTCAGAGTCCCAGACACACACACACACACACACACACACACACACACACACACACACACACACACACACACACACACACACACACACACACACACACACACACACACACACACACACACACACACACACACACACACACACACACACACAATGATGCCTCAGGCCTGTTGTTCAGCTGGTTACCACAGTAACTACAGCAGAGGGTCGGGGTCAGCTGAGCAGCTGAAAATGGTGTGCGTGTGTGTGTGCCTGTGTGGGACTGACCTGCAGAGACAGGCGGGTTGAGGCATCCAGACGCTCAAATCTCCATCCCCCCTCCCCATCAAACTGCAGCAGGTGGGAGTGGTACTTCCTGTGGGGGGGGAGACATTAAAGCGGGTTAGGGCTCTGCTGCCCCCCGCAGGTGTGTGTGTGTGTGTGTGTGTGTGTGCATACCACAGGGAGGGTCTGTGTGTGATTGACAGCAGAGATATCCCAGCATCCTTTGCAGCCTGGAAGATCTGTCCCTCCACGTCGATGCTGACGGCGCTCGTACACTCGTCCAGCAGAGCGTAGCGCGGACTGAAGGAATATAATGTTAAGATATCAATAACAGTTATTATGAACAGTGTTGGGCAAGGTACTTCCAGCATGTAATCCAGTACCTGTTCCTTACTCCTGTCTTCTTAAAGTAATACATTACATCATCACTCTCTGAACTGTGATGCGTTACACTACTCTGAGTTACTCTGAGTGACTCTCACCAGAATAACCTCTAAAGTTTGGCTTTAAATGCTAACATGTAGTTTACTGCAGCTCATTAATTAAAGCTCTCTATCTGGCAGTACATGCTGAACATGAGGAAAGAGCTAGAGGTTAAACTGCTGCTCCGTTTCAGTGGGCTGGATAATATGTGATACCGGTACCGTGACGTCTCTGTGTGTCATTAATAACATGTTAGTGGAGCCTCTGCACGGCCCTGTGACCTGCTGGATAGGAACCAGTCTCTATGCAGCGTTAGCTCACCTGGTCATTGGTGTGTTAACGGGGGTTTGGCTGACAAGCTTTCTAAAAGCCGGAGATTCCACAGAGGACAGAGGCTGCAGATCTTCAACACTCTGTCACGAGTCTCTCAGCATGCAGCCCCAGAGAAAGTGACCTTCTGTTGCTTTCGGCCTGCAGCTCTGCATCGAGAGCCTGCAGCTCTGCATCGAGAGCCTGCAGCTCTTCATCGAGAGCCTGCAGCTCTGCATCGAGAGCCTGCAGCTCTTCATCGAGAGCCTGCAGCTCTGCATTGTTAGCCTGCAGCTCTGCATCGAGAGCCTGCAGCTCTGCATCGAGAGCCTGCAGCTCTTCATCGAGAGCCTGCAGCTCTGCATCGAGAGCCTGCAGCTCTGCATCGAGAGCCTGCAGCTCTTCATCGAGAGCCTGCAGCTCTGCATCGAGAGCCTGCAGCTCTGCATCGAGAGCCTGCAGCTCTTCATCGAGAGCCTGCAGCTCTGCATCGAGAGCCTGCAGCTCTGCATTGTTAGCCTGCAGCTCTTCATCGAGAGCCTGCAGCTCTGCATCGAGAGCCTGCAGCCCTGCATGGTGAATCTGGTCCTGCAGCCCTGCATGGTGAATCTGG
>NC_086352.1:407951-469191 GCF_036324505.1 Eleginops maclovinus
GACATGACAATAAAAGCCGGGAGTCAGTCAGTCAGAGTGAGTCTGACAGAGAGAACAGAACAAAACATTCATAATATTCATCCAGTCAAGCACAACAACAGAACACCAGAAACCAAGCAGGTTTTATCTTAGCCTCCTTGCACAAACCCAATAATCATATTACACTCCGAGCTGAAGAAGAGCCCGGGTATAACGTACTACTACTAGTATTAGGAGCGGTGGAAACTGGAGAAAGCTCCTACCTATCCGAAGACTCTACTCTACTGTACTCACTCTTACTAGGTTTTACTAACTCTTAATGCAACTTAGACTTACCTCAGCTGAGTGGAAGACAGTGGTACGGTCCTGAGAAGGTCCTTGCTGTGCTTCTTCCACCAGTGGATCAAGATCTGATCCTTCTTCGGTCGCCATGTTGATTGTCTTCTTCGAGAAATGTGATTACCCATAATTCTAAGAATTCCGAGAAGTTACGAAAACTTCACGAACATTCCAAATTAAGTCTGTTAATTTGGCAACAAGACCGCAGCAAGGAAGAGCACCACCACTACCCAGAAAATGTCAGCAGGCGAAGCAGAAAGTTGCGTCCATCTCAACCGAATATTCAAGCCAGCTGTATGTGCCAGACCAGCAGCATTGAAAGATCTCTGCTGGTTACCTGTTGACCTTGAGGGGAACATTCCTGAAGGCGTGCCGTGGTCCATGCCCGGGTCGTTGGCTAATGTCAGTGGTAGCATTAGCATCATGGCCAGAGTCCGTGCCCGCAGTGGTTGGCTGTGCTCCATCCCCTGCTCCATCTCCTCTTCTTTTTACTCATCTTCGTCCGGCCGAGCCTGGCACATGGAAGACGCGGGACCGGAGTGGTCGTCTTCCCCTGCAGGTGTCAAAGGTGTGTCCTTTTCCAACACGCCCGCCACCGCCATCTGTTGTTCTGTCCGACGACGTTTAAAAACAAATGTATCCGTGATGAAGTTTGACCTGAGCTCTATAGGCTACGAGCACAATCCGTGTGTTGAGTGTACGCTCGACTACTTCCGGTAGGTTGTGTCGTTGTGGAGATTGGAGACGCTAGTTTAGAGTGGCTGCTAATAATCTGGTTGACAAAGTTTAAATATGAGTGGATTTCGGGTGAAAGAGAGGCGGTTGGCGTATCAACGCGTGTAAAGACCGCGCTCCACTGCTGTGTACCACTTAGTAATAATTGGTGGAGGTACAACAGCACTATAAGCTTCCAGAGCTTTGGATGTCGGAGAGAGCCGAATGGATGGTAAGAGTACGGGGGACGACTTCACCCCAAGGGAGACGAGTCGTGTTCGCAGCAGACAAACATCTACTGACTTATATTTCAATTAATAAATGATTTATTTGAAATCTATTTCAACTTGGTCTCCCTTCCTGTTGTTTAATTTCCCTCAAGTGGGCCTGACTCTGAATATTAGTTGGTTTTATGGTAGGGCTAACACAATTGTTGGTTGGGCTATAGCCCCACCCTGGCGCCGCCTATGAGTGTGGATAATGCACCCGGTGACGTTCAGATGGAACTCATTGACCTGCAGTCTGACACACTTCTGGCAGAGCACTCTAAGTCAGTCTCACTGCTGGATTTTGACTCTTCTCTCAAAGAGGAGAACTTTCCACACCTGAGGAGGCGTGCTCAGAAGATTCTAGTCCTCTTTGGGTCTACCTACACATGTGAACAGACACTCAGTGATGAAGTTCAACAGATCCAGATCCTCTATCACTGATGATCACCTCTCAGCTGTCCTTCGCATAACCACCTCAGACATTCAGCCAGATTTCAATGCACTTGTTCAAGCCCAATCCAGACTGGATTTCTCCCACTGAACACTACAATCAACTGAAAGAAATTAAAGCATGTATTGCTTTTTGTATAGTTGTTCAATTGCATATCTTTAACATACTGCAAAACACCTTTTCAGGGTTTGTGAAGATTAGTTAAAAATGAAATGAAACACTGATGTAAGGATTCTCTCTGTGACTGTTGATTACTTCGAGGAGTGTTTTCCTATTTGACCTACACCACAATTCCATATATGTATATAAATATCCTTTTCTTCTGATAACCAGTAGCAGCTAATCAGAATATATAATTTACTGCTTTTCACAACGGGAGAAAGTGAATATTGAGCAGAATGAAGTTCAAGTTATCATTGGTTCGGCCCTCCAACACAGTTCAGGTTTCTCATGTGGCCCCTTGAGAAATTATTGCCCACCCCTGCTCTAAAGACATTGGGGACATAACATTGTGTTTCTTTTTTAAATACAAACATTTTAATTTCCCTTTAACACTGACAACACAAGAACATATATTCCAGGCGTATAATTATTACGTTTGTTAAAAAGAATCACCAGTGTGCTGTTATTAAATCTGAGCCCCTCCCCCTCTAACACCCTGAAATAAGCTGTGTGTTCATCAGGAGGTTGAGCACCGGCAGTCTTCGGACTCCCTGTACTCACGAACACTGCGATAGTATAACAAATTGAGGCCATTGCGTGTCAGACATTTGGCATCGAATTATTACCAAAGTAGAGTTTCTTGTGAATTTAAGAGGTACGACCTTAGCATAGCTTAGCATAACTCGGAAAAATCTGAACTGGTAGCAGTGGTTCTGGTTCCTCTGGAGAAAGCAGATGGAGTAAACATCTTCCCTGAAACTCTTAAATGTTCCTCGCTGCTGGGAACCGACCAATCAGAGTGCGGCGCTGGGAGCAGAGGTCAGAGGTCAGAAACAGACAGGAAGTTCTGTTTCCATCAATGTTCTTCTTCTTCTGCTGTTTCTGAGGCGCACCGCAAAAATGTCCTGTTATAAGCCCTCTATTGTCTCACACGCACACACACACACAGCCTCTCTCAGTAAATGCTAATGAGCCGCTGTGACCTCTGACCTCTGACCTCAGACAGACTACGCTCAGTAGCTCGATGACATCATCAGCAGATTCACTGTAAACATCGGTTTGTAGTTTTCAACAATTTCCTGTCTCAGCAGCGTGTGTGTGTGTCTGAGAGTGCGTGAATGAGTGCATACGTTTGTGCGTTTGTAAGTGTGTGTGTGTGTGTGTGTGTGTGAGCGTGCGTACATTTGTGGCTTTGAGAGTGTGTATGTGTGTGTGTGTGTGTGAGCGTGCGTGAGTGCGTACGTTTGTGGCTTTGTGAGTGTTTGTGTGTGTGTGTGTGTGTGTGTGGTGTGTGTGTTACCTGGATGTTGAGACTTGAAACAACCACGTCTCCGGTTGGTGTGATGATTGGCAGATTCTCACAACGAATCCCATTCTCCACACTGATCACCTAACCTGCAGGTGGGAAGAGATAAATATACACATATATATATATATATATATATATATATGTATACATATATATATATATATGTATACATATATATATATATATATATGTATATATACACATATATATATATACATATGTGTATATATACATATATGTATATATACACATATGTATATATGTATACACGTCCAACATCTCAGAGACTCGAGCCGTGTAACCGGCCAGCTCCGTGACCTGAGGGGAGGGGGGTATAGAGAGGAGAGGTTAGTCAACAGAGAGGAGAGAGGGGTACAGAGAGGAGAGGGTGCTACAGAAAAGAGAGGGGGGTACAGAGAGGAGAGGGGGGTACAAAAAGAAGAGGGGGTTACAGAAAGGAGAGGGGGGTACAGAGAGAAGAGGGGGGTACAGAAAGGAGAGGGGGGTACAGAGAGAAGAGGGGGGTACAGAGAGGAGAGGGGGGTACAAAAAGAAGAGGGGGTTACAGAGAGGAGAGGTGGGTACAGAGAGAAGAGGGGGTACAGAGAGGAGAGGGGGGTACAAAAAGAAGAGGGTGCTACAGAGAGGAGAGGGGGGTACAGAGAGGAGAGGGGGGTACAGAGAGGAGAGGGGGCTACAGAGAGGAGAGGGGGGTACAAAAAGAAGAGGGGTACAGAGAGGAGAGGGGGGTACAGAGAGGAGAGGGGGGTACAAAAAGAAGAGGGGTACAGAGAGGAGAGGGGGGTACAGAGAGAAGAGGGGGGTACAGAGAGGAGAGGGGGCTACAGAGAGGAGAGGGGGGTACAAAAAGAAGAGGGGGTTACAGAGAGGAAGGGGGTACAGAGAGGAGAGGGGTACAGAGAGAGAGGGGGTACAGAGAGGAGAGGGGGCTACAGAGGGGAGAGGGGGGTACAGAGAGGAAAGGGGGTACAGAAAGAAGAGGGTGCTACAGAGAGGAGAGGGGGTACAGAGAGGAGAGGGGGTACAGAGAGAAGAGGGGCTACAGAAGGAAGGGGGTACAAAAGAGGGGGCTACAGAGAGGAGAGGGGGAAGAAGAAGAGGCTACAGAGAGAGAGGGGGTACAGAGAGGAGAGGGGGTACAGAAGAATTACAGAGAGGAGAGGGGTACAGAGAGGAGAGGGGGTACAGAGAGGAAAGGGGTACAGAAAGAAGAGGGTGCTACAGAGAGGAGAGGGGGGTACAGAGAGGAGAGGTAGAGGGGGGTACAGAAGAGAGGGGTCAGAGGGGGAAAGGAATACGAGAGAAATGTACAGAAAGAAGAAGGGGCTACAGAGAGGAGGGGGGGGTACAGAGAGAAAGGTGTGCTACAGAGAGGAGAGGAGGTACAGAGAGGAGAGGGGGGCTACAGAGAGGGGCGGGGGGGGGTACAGAGAGAAGAGGGGGGGTACAGAGTGAAGAGGGGGGTACAGACAGAAGAGGGGGGGGTACAGACAGAAGAAGGGGGTACAGAGAGGAAGGGGGGGGTACAGAGACGGGCAGCGGGGTGGGGAGAGAGAGGAGGTACAGAGAGGAAGAGGGGGGTACAGAGAAGGGCGGGAGGGTTACAGAGAGGAGAGGGGGGTACAGAAAGAGAGGGGGGGTACAGAAAGAAGAGGGCTACAGAGAGGAGAGGGGGGTACAGAGAGGAGAGGGGGTACAAGAAGAAGAGGGGGCTACAGAGAGGAGAGGGAGCTACAGAGAGGAGAGGGGGGGTACAGAAAGAAGAGGGGGGTACAGAAAGAACAGGGGGGGTACAGAGAGGAGAGGGGGCTACAGAGAGGAGAGGGGGGTACAGAAAGAAGAGGGGGGTACAGAGAGGAGAGGGGGCTACAGAGAGGAGAGGGGGGTACAGAAAGAAGAGGGGGGTACAGAAAGAACAGGGGGGTACAGAGAGGAGAGGGGGGTACAGAGAGGAGAGGGGGGTACAGAGAGAAGAGGGGGGTACAGAGAGGAGAGGGGGGTACAGAGAGAAGAGGGGGGTACAGAGAGGGGCGGGGGGGTACAGAGAGGAGAGGGGGGTACAGAGAGGAGAGGGGGCTACAGAGAGGAGAGGGGGGGTACAGAGAGAAGAGGGGGGTACAGAGAGAAGAGGGGGGTACAGAGAGGGGCAGCGGGGGGGGGAGAGGAGAGGGAGGTACAGAGAGAAGAGAGGGGTACAGAGAGGAGAGGGGGGTACAGAAAGAAGAGGGGGGTACAGAGAGGAGAGGGGGCTACAGAGAGGAGAGGGGGGTACAGAGAGGAGAGGGGGCTACAGAGAGGGGCGGGGGGCTACAGAGAGAAGAGGGGGGTACAGAGAGAAGAGGGGGGTACAGACAGAAGAGGGGGGTACAGACAGGAGAGAGGGGTACAGAGAGGAGAGGGGGGTACAGAGAGGGGCAGCGGGGGGGGGAGAGGAGAGGGAGGTACAGAGAGGAGAGGGGGGTACAGAGAGGAGAGTGGGGTACAGAGACGGGCAGCGGGGGGGGAGAGGAGAGGGAGGTACAGAGAGGAGAGGGGGTACAGAGAGAAGAGAGGGGTACAGAGAGAAGAGGGGGGTACAGAGAGGAGAGGGAGGTACAGAGAGGAGAGGGGGGTACAGAGAGGGGCAGCGGGGGGGGGAGAGGAGAGGGAGGTACAGAGAGGAGAGGGGGGGTACAGAGAGAAGAGGGGGGTACAGAGAGGAGAGGGGGGTACAGAGAGGGGCGGGGGGGTACAGAGAGGGGCGGGGGGTACAGAGAGGGGCAGCGGGGGGGGGAGAGGAGAGGGAGGTACAGAGAGAAGAGAGGGGTACAGAGAGGAGAGGGGGGTACAGAGAGGGGCGGGGGGGGTACAGAGAGAAGAGGGGGGTACAGAGAGAAGAGGGGGGTACAGAGAGGAGAGGGGGGGTACAGAGAGAAGAGGGGGGTACAGAGAGGAGAGGGGGGGTACAGAGAGAAGAGGGGGGTACAGAGAGGTACAGAGAGGGGCGGGGGGGGTACAGAGAGGGGCGGGGGGGTACAGAGAGGAGAGGGGGGTACAGAGAGGGGCAGGTGGGGGGAGAGGAGAGGGGGGTACAGAGAGGAGAAGGGGGTACAGAGAGAAGAGGGGGGTACAGAGAGGAGAGGGGGGTACAGAGAGGGGCAGGGGGGGGGCAGAGAGGAGAGGGGGGGTACAGAGAGGAGAGGGGGGTACAGAGAGGGGCAGGGGGGGGCAGAGAGGAGAGGGGGGTACAGAGAGGAGAGGGGGGTACAAATAGGGGCGGGGGGGGTATGGAGAGGAGGGGGGTCAGACTGCTCACCTCCTTGTAGGAGCTCATGATCCTTTCCACGGCGTCAGCAGCAGCGTTCAGGAGGCTCCGGGCCGTGGTGAAGGCCTGAGTCCTTTCACTCATCAGATCCTCCTCCTGCATCTCCAGAGCCGCCTGCTTCACCTCCTCAGAGTCTGGGGGGGGGCAGAGGTCAGGATACCAAAAGTACAGAGCTGCAGATCGTATTTCTCCAGTGGACCCTGAAAGCAGCATTTTTCCTCCACAAATATCGAATTGGATTTTGCTTGTAATCACTTGAGTCCTTCCTGTCAGCTGTAGCAGCATTATAAAAAGGGAGTGTCTCAGCTGCTCTGAGGGGAAGGGATGGTTTTAGCCTTTCCCACAAAAGCGGCTCCAGGGCCAGCTCCGGTTCTTCCTGGTTTGGTACACAGGATTATCAAAGATCTGCTGCCGTCTGGCAGGCGGTCCCGCAGCATCAGGACCAAAACCACCAGACTCAGGGACAGTTTCATCCCACAGGTCATAAGACTGTTAACACCTGAGCTCTCCACAGCCATATCTGCACCGTTGCTGCTGAGCATCTGACAGCAAACTCCCCCCCACACCATTCTGCGGTGTACTCACCGTACTCGGAGTATCCGGTGGCGGTGATGATGGGTACAGCCACCATCAGCAGGCCGGCGCCGCTCCACACGTACTTCATGAGGAACTGCTCCAGCATGACGTACCAGAGACGCTTCAGCAGGATCTGATGGATCTGAGAGGAGAGCGAGAAGTAGCTCCTCTGCAGCTGGGACAGCTCTATCTGTGAATCAAACACACCCAAAATATGCTTTACATCTCAATCAGTGAATCAAACGCACCCAAACTGCACGTTAGCATCTCCAACTGTGAACAAATGCACCCAAACTACACGTTAGCATCTCCACCTGTGAACAAACGCACCCAAACTACACCTTAGCATCTCCACCTGTGAACAAACTCACCCAAACTGTACGTTAGCATCTCCACCTGTGAACAAACGCACCCAAACTACACCTTAGCATCTCCACCTGTGAACAAACGCACCCAAACTGTACGTTAGCATCTCCACCTGTGAACAAACGCACCCAAACTGTACGTTAGCATCTCCACCTGTGAACAAATGCACCCAAACTACACGTTAGCATCTCCACCTGTGAACAAACGCACCCAAACTACACCTTAGCATCTCCACCTGTGAACAAACGCACCCAAACTGTACGTTAGCATCTCCACCTGTGAATCAAACGCACCCAAACTACACCTTAGCATCTCCACCTGTGAACAAACGCACCCAAACTGTACTTTAGCATCTCCACCTGTGAACAAACGCACCCAAGCTACACGTTAGCATCTCCACCTGTGAATCAAACGCACCCAAACTACACGTTAGCATCTCCACCTGTGAATCAAACGCACCCAAACTACACCTTAGCATCTCCACCTGTGAATAAACGCACCCAAACTACACCTTAGCATCTCCACCTGTGAATCAGACGCACCCAAACTACACGTTAGCATCTCCATCTGTGAATCAAACGCACCCAAACTACACCTTAGCATCTCCACCTGTGAACAAACGCACCCAAACTGTACGTTAGCATCTCCACCTGTGAACAAACGCACCCAAACTACACCTTAGCATCTCCACCTGTGAATCAAACTCACCCAAACTGTACGTTAGCATCTCCACCTGTGAACAAACGCACCCAAACTACACCTTAGCATCTCCACCTGTGAACAAACGCACCCAAACTGTACGTTAGCATCTCCACCTGTGAATCAAATGCACCCAAACTGTACTTTAGCATCTCCACCTGTGAACAAACGCACCCAAGCTACACGTTAGCATCTCCACCTGTGAATCAAACGCACCCAAACTACACGTTAGCATCTCCACCTGTGAATCAAACGCACCCAAACTACACCTTAGCATCTCCACCTGTGAACAAACGCACCCAAACTACACCTTAGCATCTCCACCTGTGAATCAGACGCACCCAAACTACACGTTAGCATCTCCACCTGTGAATCAGACGCACCCAAACTACACCTTAGCATCTCCACCTGTGAATCAGACGCACCCAAACTACACGTTAGCATCTCCACCTGTGAACAAACGCACCCAAACTACACCTTAGCATCTCCACCTGTGAACAAACGCACCTTGTGTCCTCGATAGAAGGCGATCTCCTCAGAGTTCGCGATGATGCGGGAGTGCATGTACCTCAGATCTCCTTTCCTCTTCGCCTCCTCGGCCACCAGCTTTCCAAACCGGGGAGAGCAGGAGCGCAGGACTTTAGCCGTCAGAACCACCACCAGGCCAGCGATCACCGAGGGCCATGTGGTGTTCGCTCCTGAAGGGTGAGCAGGTATGTAACTCAGGTGTAGAGGTGTACAGGAGTGTGTGTGTGTGCAGGTGTAGAGATTTACAGGTGTATAGGTGTACAGGTGTAGAGATGAAGAGCTATACAGGTGAAGAGATGTACAGGTGTAGAGATGTACAGGTGTATAGGTGTACAGGTGTAGAGATGAAGAGGTGTAGAGGTGTAGAGATGTACAAGTGTACAGGTGTAGAGATGCTAGGTGTAGATATAGGTGTAGAGATGCACAGTTGTAGAGTTGTATAGGTGTAGAGATGTATAGGTGTAGATATGTATAGGTGTAGATATGTACAGGTGTAGAGTTGTACAGGTGTACAGATGTACAGGTGTATAGATGTACAGGTGTAGAGATGTACAGGTGTAAATATGTACAGGTGTAGAGATGTAAAGGTGTAGAGTTGTATAGCTGTAGAGGTGTAGAGATGTACAGGTGTAGATATGTACAGGTATAGAAATGTACAGGTGTAGAGTTGTACAGATGTAGAGATGTAAAGGTGTAGAGTTGTATAGCTGTATATGTGCAGAGATGTACAGGTGTAGAGATGTACAGGTGTATAGCTGTAGAGGTGTAGAGATGTACAGGTGTAGAGATGTACAGGTGTACAGATGTACAGGTGTATAGCTGTACAGGTGTACAGATGTACAGGTGTAGAGATGTACAGGTGTACAGATGTACAGGTGTAGAGATGTACAGGTGTAGAGCTGTACCGGTGTACAGGTGTAGAGCTGTACAGGTGTAGAGCTGTACCGGTGTACAGGTGTAGAGCTGTACAGGTGTAGAGCTGTACCGGTGTACAGGTGTAGAGCTGTACAGGTGTACAGCTGTACAGGTGTAGAGGTGTACAGGTGTGCAGGTGTAAAGTGTACAGGTGTGCAGCTGTACAGGTGTACAGGTGTACCTTTGGACTGCGCGGTGCCCAGCAGGGTGTAGCAGGTGACCACGACGTCCAGGATGGGTTTGGTGAGGTTGGAGTAGAGGTGAGCGACCGATGTGGTGAACATCACAATGTCCTCAGTGAGGGACTGGTCAGGGTTACAGAGACGGCCGTCCATGTTGCTGACTCGGTAATATGTCTGAGGAAACAGGGGTGGGGGGTGAGAGCAGGGCGTTCAGGGACCAGGAACAGCGCGGGGAGTTCAGGGACCAGGAACAGCGCGGGGAGTTCAGGGACCAGGATCAGGACCAGGTGTGTGTGAGTGTGTTACCTGGTTGTTGAAGTACAGCTGGTAGGAATGGTCCACTAAGCGGCCCCTGAAGCGCAGGGCCAGCTGGCCCTCCAGGAACCTGATGCAGGAGTTGATGAAGGTGGCAGGAAGAGAGACGAGGATCCACTTAGAGAGCTGCAGGAAGAAGAGCTGCGGAGCCTGCTGCACGATGCTCCTCACTATCAGACCTGCAGGACACCAGCAGGGGGTCACAGAGAGACAGGCAGAGAGACGGACAGAGAGAGAGACAGAGAGAGAGACAGAGAGAGAGACAGGCAGAGAGACGGACAGAGAGAGAGACGGACAGAGAGAGACAGAGAGACAGGCAGAGAGAGGGACAGAGAGAGACAGGTAGAGCGACAGGCAGAGAGACAGGTAGAGCGACAGGCAGAGAGACAGGTAGAGAGAAAGACAGAGAGAGAGAGAGAGATGGACAGAGAGAGAGACAGGTAGAGCGACAGGCAGAGAGTAAGGTAGAGCGACAGGCAGAGAGACAGGTAGAGAGAGATGGAGAGACAGGCAGAGAGACGGACAGAGAGAGAGACAGGCAGAGAGACGGACAGAGAGAGAGACAGAGAGACAGGCAGAGAGACAGTTAGAGAGACAGACAGAGAGAGAGACAGAGAGACAGACAGAGAGAGACACAGAGAGACGGACAGAGAAACAGACAGACAGACAGAGACGGACAGAGAGAGAGAGAGAGACGGACAGACAGACAGACAGACAGACAGAGACGGACAGAGAGAGAGGCAGAGAGACAGACAGAGAGAGAGACACAGACAGGCAGAGAGACAGTTAGAGAGACAGACAGAGAGACGGACAGAGAAACAGACAGACAGACAGACAGACAGACAGACAGAGACGGACAGAGAGAGAGGCAGAGAGAGAGAGAGAGACGGACAGACAGACAGACAGTCAGACAGACAGACAGACAGACAGACAGACAGACAGACAGACAGACAGACAGACAGACAGACAGACAGACAGAGAGGCAGAGAGAGAGAGAGAGAGAGAGAGAGAGAGAGAGAGACGGACAGACAGAGAGACAGACAGAGAGAGACACAGAGAGACGGACAGAGAAACAGACAGACAGACAGAGAGAGAGGCAGAGAGAGAGAGAGAGAGAGAGACGGACAGACAGACAGACAGACAGAGACGGACAGAGAGAGAGGCAGAGAGACAGACAGACAGACAGAGACAAACAGACAGGCAGAGAGAGAAACGGACAGAGAGACGGGCAGAAACAGACAGAGACAGACAGACAGGTACCATCCAGAGCTGCTACGTAGATGGACAGGAAGGTCCTGGACATCAGGGTGAGAGAGTGCAGGGCGAGCAGGCCGACCTCTGGACACAGTAACCGTGGAAACAAGAGCTTCAGGAGGCGGGACAACCTCAACAGGAAGTCCCTGTTTACTGACGGAGACCTGCAGACAGGAAGTAACTCTGTAACTCAGGTGTATACACACACACACACACACACACACACACACACACACACACACACACACACACACACACACACACACACACACACACACACACACACACACACACACACACACACACACTTGCTGGCTCTCTTTTTCTTGTCCACAGTGCTGACCACGCCCACAGGTAGGTTAGCTCGACTCGGCTGTTTACCTGCTGCGCTCCCCTGAAAACAAACACACCCACAGTTAGCTGCAGTGTGTGTGTGTGTGTGTTTGTGTTTATATATGTGTGTGTGTGTGTGTGTGTCACATCTACCCTCTTCCAGATGTACAGGGACAGTCTCTTGAAGGCGTAGGCGGCGAGCAGTGCGGCCGTCAGTTTCCTGAGCCTGGAACTCCGCCTCAGCTGAGCCGGAAGCTGCTGATAGGTCAGCTGCATGCTGATAGGAAGTGAGCGTGAGCCAATCAGAAAACAGGAACAAAAGCGTGTCACAGGAAGTGTCCTGCGCTCTCGTGGTCACAGGGACAGCATGATGAGCGACGGTCCACCTTCAGAGACAGACACCACCTGATATATTTACCTGAGAATCACCTGATATATTTACCTGAGAACCACCTGATATATTTACCTAATAACCACCTGATATATTTACCTAATAACCACCTGATATATTTACCTGAGAACCACCTGATATATTTACCTGAGAATCACCTGATATATTTACCTGAGAACCACCTGATATATTTACCTAATAATCACCTGATATATTTACCTGAGAACCACCTGATATATTTACCTAATAACCACCTGATATATTTACCTAATAACCACCTGATATATTTACCTGAGAACCACCTGATATATTTACCTAATAACCACCTGATATATTTACCTGAGAACCACCTGATATATTTACCTGAGAATCACCTGATATATTTACCTGAGAATCACCTGATATATTTACCTAATAACCACCTGATATATTTACCTGAGAACCACCTGATATATTTACCTAATAACCACCTGATATATTTACCTGAGAACCACCTGATATATTTACCTGAGAATCACCTGATATATTTACCTGAGAATCACCTGATATATTTACCTAATAACCACCTGATATATTTACCTGAGAACCACCTGATATATTTACCTAATAACCACCTGATATATTTACCTAATAACCACCTGATATATTTACCTGAGAACCACCTGATATATTTACCTAATAACCACCTGATATATTTACCTGAGAACCACCTGATATATTTACCTAATAATCACCTGATATATTTACCTGAGAACCACCTGATATATTTACCTGATAACCACCTGATATATTTACCTGATAATCACCTGATATATTTACCTGAGAACCACCTGATATATTTACCTGAGAATCACCTGATATATTTACCTAATAATCACCTGATATATTTACCTAATAATCACCTGATATATTTACCTGAGAACCACCTGATATATTTACCTGAGAATCACCTGATATATTTACCTAATAATCACCTGATATATTTACCTAATAATCACCTGATATATTTACCTGAGAATCACCTGATATATTTACCTAATAATCACCTGATATATTTACCTGAGAACCACCTGATATATTTACCTGAGAACCACCTGATATATTTACCTGAGAACCACCTGATATATTTACCTGAGAATCACCTGAAATATTTACCTGAGAATCACCTGATATATTTACCTGAGAATCACCTGATATATTTACCTGAGAATCACCTGATATATTTACCTAATAACCACCTGATATATTTACCTGAGAATCACCTGATATATTTACCTGAGAACCACCTGATATATTTACCTGAGAATCACCTGATATATTTACCTGAGAATCACCTGATATATTTACCTAATAACCACCTGATATATTTACCTGAGAATCACCTGATATATTTACCTGAGAATCACCTGAAATATTTACCTAATAACCACCTGATATATTTACCTGAGAATCACCTGATATATTTACCTGAGAATCACCTGATATATTTACCTGAGAATCACCTGATATATTTACCTAATAACCACCTGATATATTTACCTGAGAATCACCTGATATATTTACCTGAGAACCACCTGATATATTTACCTGAGAATCACCTGAAATATTTACCTAATAACCACCTGATATATTTACCTGAGAATCACCTGATATATTTACCTGAGAATCACCTGATATATTTACCTAATAACCACCTGATATATTTACCTGAGAATCACCTGATATATTTACCTGAGAATCACCTGATATATTTACCTAATAACCACCTGATATATTTACCTGAGAATCACCTGATATATTTACCTGAGAATCACCTGATATATTTACCTAATAACCACCTGATATATTTACCTGAGAACCACCTGATATATTTACCTGAGAACCACCTGATATATTTACCTAATAACCACCTGATATATTTACCTGAGAATCACCTGATATATTTACCTGAGAATCACCTGATATATTTACCTGAGAATCACCTGATATATTTACCTGAGAATCACCTGATATATTTACCTAATAACCACCTGATATATTTACCTGAGAATCACCTGATATATTTACCTGAGAACCACCTGATATATTTACCTGAGAATCACCTGATATATTTACCTAATAACCACCTGATATATTTACCTGAGAACCACCTGATATATTTACCTGAGAACCACCTGATATATTTACCTAATAACCACCTGATATATTTACCTGAGAATCACCTGATATATTTACCTGAGAATCACCTGATATATTTACCTGAGAATCACCTGATATATTTATCGATTCCCGACCCATGGTCCTTTCCGGATCCCACCCCGACTCTCTCTCCCACCCTCCTGTCACTGTCCTATCCGATTAAAGGCAAAAAGCCCCCCCCCCAAAAAAAATATGAACCTAATATTCTAGGACATATTTACCTGTTCATCAGATTCTCAGGTAAACTGTAGTCATGTATTTTTTGATATTGTGATATCTTAGGAGTGTTTATGATGCATGTTATGCTTTTTGGGCTTCTCCCTTTCCTGTAGTGTGTTATTTATGTGTGTGTGTAATATGTCTGCAAAAGCTGAAATCCCAAAGTTCAGACTAAAGGGAGATTCTCTCCCATATCCCTCCCCCCTGCCTGAAACGCCTCGATTGGATTCCTTTCTTTACTTCCTGGTTCAGTTCCGTATCACACTGACCTCACCGTGATAAGGAACTGAACTCAGCCAATAGCAGCGCGAGCCGCTCCGTAAAGCCGACCCGAGCGGAGGAGCCATGGCGAGGAGACGCTGCCACTTTCGCTGCGAACCAAACCTTCCTTTGTTTTCTTACCTCAGGAAGAAGATGTGAAGAACAAGAATTGAGGAGCTGTTGTGGGAGTTGAGCCGCAAGCACACGTCTAGCCTCGACAAAGCAGCAAGCTAACGCTATCAATGCTACGCTACCAAGCTTTCAGGCTGTATGCACACTACCTTTACCTGAACTGTGCAGAAATACGGAGATGGTTTTTCATCAACACGTTAACCTCTTAAACCCAGACGCAGCAACCTGTAAGAAACAGCGTCTCAGGACATGTTAACTTTTAACAACCTATGTGGCATACCCACTGAACGGGAAGAAGCTCAGCCACCAGACCATAGTAACCATTTCTACCAAACCGAAACATAATTCCAACACCAAGCATCTAAATCAGCACTGAACGAAAACGAGCTAACGCTACACAGCACCGAGTGAGCTACGGCCTTTTTTTTTACTTCATGCTCGCTGCACAAACCACATATCATATGAAGCCTGAGATTCCACGGATTCCATTTGTATAAGTCTCATCACTGTACGACCAGAACTCACTGAACCAGCAGCCAAGAAAGAGCAGGAAACCTGCTTCCCTTCACAGAGCCATAGCTATGAGCAGTCTTTCTGTCTGAGATCAAAAGATGTGTTCAAGGTCACAAAAAACGCTGCTGAAGGTCAACGTCTCTGCTGAAGGTCAACGTCTCTGCTGAAGGTCAACGTCTCTGTGTCGCTGTGAGATGATGACTGATAATCCATCAGTATTTATTTGCAATGTTGGGCAAGGTACTTCCAGCATGTAATCCAGTACCTGTTCCTTACTCCTGTCTTCTTAAAGTAATACATTACATCATCACTCTCTGAACTGTGATGCGTTACACTACTCTGAGTTACTCTGAGTGACTCTCACCAGAATAACCTCTAAAGTTTGGCTTTAAATGCTAACATGTAGTTTACTGCAGCTCAGTAATTAAAGCTCTCTATCTGGCAGTACATGCTGAACATGAGGAAAGAGCTAGAGGTTAAACTGCTGCTCCGTTTCAGTGGGCTGGATAATATGTGATACCGGTACCGTGACGTCTCTGTGTGTCATTAATAACATGTGAGTGGAGCCTCTGCACGGCCCTGTGACCTGCTGGATAGGAACCAGTCTCTATGCAGCGTTAGCTCACCTGGTCATTGGTGAGTTAACAGGGGTTTGGCTGACAAGCTTTCTAAAAGCCATAGATCCACAGAGGACAGAGGCTGCAGATCTTCAACACTCTGTCACGAGTCTCTGAAGGTCTCTGGGTTCAAGCAGCAGACCCAGAGAGAGTGACCCTCTGTTGCTTCGGCCTGCAGCTCTGCATCGAGAGTCTGCAGCTCTTCATCGAGAGCCTGCAGCTCTGCATCGAAAGCCTGCAGCTCTGCATCGACAGCCTGCAGCCCTGCCTCGAGAGCCTGCAGCTCTGCATGGTGAATCTGTTCCTGCAGCTCTGCATGGTGAATCTGTTCCTGCAGCCCTCTGAACCAATAGGAAACACGGATGATGCCATCTCCCTCACCCTCCACACTGCCCTCTCCCACCTGGACCAGAGGAACACTTCTGTGAGAATGCTGTTTATTGACTACAGTTCAGCATTCAACACCATTGTGCCCTCCAAGCTCATCATTAAGCTCAGGGACCTTGGGCTCCACAGCGCCCTCTGTGACTGGATCCTGAGCTTCCTAACGGGCAGATCCCAGGCAGTGCGGATGGGGAACATCACATCCTCCACCTTGACCCTCAACACCGGAGCCCCTCAGGGTTGTGTGCTCAGCCCTCTCCTCTACTCCCTGTTCACGCACGACTGCGTGGCCACACACAGCTCCAACACCATCATCAAGTTTGCTGACAACACGACCGTCATCGGCCTGATCACAGACGGCGACGAGACGGCGTACAGAGAGGAGGTCAGAGCCCTGACATCTTGGTGCCAGGACAACAACCTCCATCTCAACGTCAACAAAACAAAGGAGCTGATTGTGGACTACAGGAAGAGGCAGAGAGAGGCACACACACCCATCACCATCGACGGGACTCCTGTGGAGAGAGTCAGCAGCTTCAGGTTCCTCGGGGTAAACATCAGTGAGGACCTGACATGGACACATCACACCAGGGTCATATCCAAGACGGCTCGACAGCGGCTCTTCTTCCTCCGCAGGCTGCGGAAGTTCAACATGGACTCCAGGATACTCTGCAACTTCTACAGGTGCACCATCGAGAGTATCCTGACTGGCTGCATCACCGCCTGGTATGGCAGTTGCACCGCCCTCAACCGTAAGACTCTACAGAGGGTGGTGAAAACTGCTCAGCACATCACCAGGACGGAGCTGCCATCCATGGAGGACCTCTACACCCAGCGGTGTAGGAAGAAGGCCGGTAGGATATTAAAGGACCCCCATCACCCCAGCAACAATCTGTTCTGTCTGCTGCCGTCTGGCAGACGGTACCGCAGCATCCGGACCAAGACCACCAGACTCAGAGACAGTTTTATACCACAGGCTATAAGACTGCTGAACTCCTGAGCTCTGTGGATGTCTGCTCTCATCTGTTTATAGTACACACACACACACACACACACACATATATCTATATTATACATATCTGCCATATACATCTGTTATACGTAATATATGCATCTGTCCATACCTCCTCATTCCACAGAGTAAAGTATTTAAATACTCTCAATGTATTCCACATATGTATATATTTCACATCCTCAAATCTTTACTGTTGTTATTGTAAATATTCTTCTCTCTTTTTGCACTACTTTATTTATCTTATCTGCACCATGTATGTTGAGTTGTTGGAGGAGCATGGGACATAAGATTTTCATTGCCAACATCTACGCTGTATATGCTGTGCATATGACCAATAACACCTTGAAACCTTGAAACCTTGAAACATTGAAACAGGCTCACTGAGTTACTATTCTACCTGCAGTTGTTTCTCTGGTGTCGGAATGTCTCGTGATGTTTGTGAGTTCTTAGAAACTAAACACCACATCATTTAAAATGTGTTATAACTGTTAGTGAGAGGTAACAGGTATTAAATTACCCACATTTCAGAAGTACTGCGTTATATTACTGCGTTACATTTAAAAGTAATACATTACTGTACCTCCGGTACTTTTGTAAGGGAGTTACACACAACACTGTTTATTTGTAATAAACTGCTTCGGCACAACAAGCGATGCCATTTTGAAAGTTTTTTTTCAGGGGCGGGACATTTGACAAATCTCTAAGTGGTTAACCAATCACAGCAGAGTCCCCAGTTAACCAATCAGAGCAGAGTGCGCTTTTGCAAAGGTGGGGGCATGACCTCTTCAGAGCGTTTTCAGACTGAGTGAAAAGTGGTCATTTATGCACAGGCAGTGTGAGGAAAATAAAGCGCTGTTTCAACTTTGAAGCATGAAAACATGTCAGAGTGGAGCAACGACACACATATATAAATAATAATAATAATCTCAATTTCTAGAGCGCCTTTCTAGGTACCCAAGACCGCTTTCCATGTTGTGAGGACAGACAGAAAGCAAATAAACAAACAAAAAACTAGCGCAAATAAAAGAATAGAAAAATAGAGTAAATCAAATAGAGAACAGAAATGGTAGAAGAACGGGGGACTAAGATGAGTTAGTGGTCAGAGGCTACGGTGAAGAGGTGAGTTTTTAATGCAGATTTGAAGATGTCCAGGGAGGCAGCATTGCAGATCTCTGCAGGAAGAGCGTTCCAGAGGGTGGGGGCCGCAGCACTGAACGCCCTGTCACCAGCGGTTCGGAGGTGAGTGCGGGGAATAGACAGAAGGCCCGTGTCCGAGGACCGCAGACTCCGTGTAGGGGTGTAGGGATGGAGGAGGTCTGATACTGTGGAGCGAGGCCATGGAGAGACTTGTAGGTGAGGAGGAGGGTTTTGAAAGTGATCCGGGACTTGATTGGTAGCCAGTGAAGGTGGATGAGTGTGGGGGTGATGTGCTGTCATGGTTTGGTGTGTGTGAGAACTCTGGCGGCAGAGTTAATGACATGCTGGAGGCTCTCCAGGGTTTTGCTGGGAACCCCGGAGAGGACCCCTTTGCAGTAGTCGAATCGGGACGTGATGAAGGCATGTATGAGCGTTTCTGCCACAAAGTCGGAGAGTGAAGGCCGGAGTCGGGAGATGTTTTTGAGATGATAGAAAGCAGATTTAGTGACCGATTTGATGTGAGCCTGGAAGGAGAGGGTTGTGTCCAGGATGACCCCCAGGTTGTGGACTTCAGGGGATGGAGAGATGGAGCAGTCATCCACGGAGAGGAGCAGATCTCCAACCTTCCGGAGTTGTGACTTGGGAGCCACAACCATGAGCTCTGTTTTTGTGCTGTTGAGTTTGAGTAGGTTTGACGACATCCAGTGTTTGATGTCCTGTAGGCAGTTGATAAGGGATTGAGGGGGGAGTTGAGTGGAGGGTTTGTGCAGAGATAGAGCTGTGTGTCATCAGTGTGTGAATGGAAGTTGAGACCATGGTGGCGGATGATTTGACCAAGTGGGAGAATATAGATGGTGAAGAGGAGGGGTCCAAGCACAGACCCTTGAGGTACACCTTGGTTGACAGGGGCTGATGGTGAGCTGCAGTCACTGATGGTGACAAAGTGTTGTCGGCTCGAGAGGTAGGACTCGAACCAGGCAAGAGCTGTGTCACTGAGCCCAAGGTGGTCAGACAGGCGGCTGTGGAAGATAGTTTGGTATATAGTATCGAAGGCGAGGAGAGGTCCATGAGGATGAGAATACTGATGAGGACGGAATCAGATGCAATGAGGAGGTCATTTGTGATTTTGATGAGGGCAGTCTCTGTGCTGTGGTGGGCTCTGAAGCCAGACTGAAGGGGTTCATAGAACTCGTGGTTGGACATGTGTTGTTGGAGTTGGACGGCTACTGCTCTTTCCAGGATTTTGCTGAGGAAAGGGAGGTTGGAGATCGGCCGGTGGTTGTTGAGGTCCTCCCGGTCCAAACCAGGCTTTTTGAGGATAGGAGTAACTGAGGCAGTTTTGAGGCTGGGTGGGACTATGCCAGATGACATTGACAAGTTCACTATGTCTACTGTGATGGGGCAGATGGTGTTCCAATAGAGCACACTAGGTCCAGGCTGTGTCCTTTGGTGTGAGTGGGACCTTGGACGTGCTATGTGATGTTGAAACAGTTGAGCAGTGAGATACATTCTGAGGCAAAGGTGCATGTCTTGGAGTTAACATGGATGTTAATGTCACCAAGCAGTAATGTGGATAGCGATCTGGAGTAGACAGAGGTGAGCAGCTCAGAAAACTCAGACATGAAGGTGGTGAAGGCTTTGGGGGGGTGGTATATGACAACCTGTAGTTGCGATGAGCCAGCCAATGAAAAGGCAATACACTCAAATGAGGTTGTATTTACAACAGGGAGCTGTTTTATCAGGATATCCGCTCGATGGGTAACAGCCAGCGCACCACCTCGACCCAAGGAGCGGGGCTTCTGCAGCTAAACATAGCCTGGGGGTGTGGGCTGGTTGAGGGTGAATAAGTCTTGTTGATTTTGCCATTTTTCCGTTAGGCATACAAAGTCCATTTTCCTGTCGTTGAGGATCTCATGAATAAGTGGTGCTTTATTGTTCAGGGAACGGGTATTCCGCAGCATGAATGTGGGAGTGTTGCTTCTGGATGCTGGCGGTGTGGGCAGAATGACACTGTCAACACAGACCAGGGCCTTTAGATGGCCGATGCACCTGTGTGGTTTGTTGTGATGACGTAACGAGCCTAAGACAGTGCGCACCTAGAACCAGCTGGGGAGAGGCTCCGACCCGACCTAAACAAACCTAAGCCGTGAGCCTCTATGGATGTGAAAAGTAGCATAATAGTGGACCTTTAAACAAAAGAAACTGAACAAAAAAAAAAAAAATTAGATGTTTAATTAAAACGTATTATTGTTAGTAATATCTTCATTATTATTCTAATTATTATAAATAATAATAATGTATTTTAATTATTTTATTCTGATTATTATTTGTGACGTTATTTCCTGTAACAGTGACAGTGTAGTCCATGGTTGTGTCAGAGCACCCTCTGCTGGAGAACAGCCCACACTGACATATTTAATACCGCTTTATAATTCCTTCTTTGCATCAGAAAATAAAGAGGATATATTTCATTACAGATAATAAATCACTGACAGCCTCCGAGCTGACAACAGGTTTATATTTACAGTTTTACTTTAAACCAGGGATTCATTAAGATGACATGATGGGAACATATGAACACACCTCTAGAAGTCAGAGGACCCGGATCACCGTAGTTATTCAGGTGACCCGGATCAAACCTGTTCGCTGTAACTGTAAGAGACCCAACGCTGTAGCCACTGTAGAGTCAGACAGAACCCGGATGTACAGAGACCGCTCTCTGGGCGGCTAACGGACAGAGCTAACGGTTACTGTTTAATAACGGGGGACTGACGTCACAGGTTGATCCCGGTCCCGGTAGCAGTTGGTACCAACCCGGGCCAACAGTGTAACCCAGACTTAGCTGAGTTTAACCCGGTTTCCTGAGCCGATGCTAGCGGAGCTAAGCTAACAGAGGAGGAGAGTTCAAAGTCTGTCGGAGTTTATAAAGTTAATAAAGTTGACCCTGCTTTATCCTAACACCGGACCCGGTATGTCCCCTAATCAGAGATAACCTGCTGCACACAGATTTAGCCCACGTTAAACACACTTTAACCCGGGTTTACGGTCTAACAGAGAGAGGCTGTTTACCTGAGAGCAGGACGCGTCCCAATACCCACCTCTCAACTCTAACCTCCTTTCCTCGTAACTCTTTCTCTGTTCGCCTCTCACCTCCTTTCTCTCAACTCTCACCACCTTCTCTGTTCTCCCTGACCCACCTCCTCTCTCCTTCCTTCTGCAGTTTCTGACTCTTGTTTAAGTTACTAAAGGTTGGTCTTCCCCCCCACAGGACAGAACATCTGGTGAAAAGTTTCATATATTAATATCTTCCTCCCTTTCCGTTGGATCTGTCAAGTGTTAACCTTTAAATACAATGTAAACGATCACATGTTTGTTTATAACAGAACTTTCACTTCTTGGGGAAAAAACACAAACACTGAATCATTTAATACATAAAATGTGGTTATTATATTATTGATAGTGATGCAATACAGTGATAAAGACATGCATTAATAATCATTGATAATTATGAAATATAAAATGAGTTAATTTCATCACTTCTTCCCACTCATTGATAGTTGTAAGGGCTCTCTGAGTTTTCAGGTTTTAATGCAAATATTTAATAACAGTAGTTCATGTATTCACATCGTGTGGCGTTTAGTCTCTGTGGGACAAACTGAAACTGTTTACCTTCATATATTAAAGAGTGCAGAGAGGCTTTATTAAAAACGTGTCGACAGCCCGTCATCATTTACAGAAGACATCCAACAGGAAGAGGGGAACAGTACGACCAAAGAGTCAAAGACATAGAAAAGGGTTTTTATAGAGTGACCCACTGTACAGTGCGCACCTGAACGCATCACAGCAGACAGCAGTGGACTTGAGGGGGCGGATCAAAGACAGCGCAGCAGATTCATGTTTTCATGTCTTCGTGTCTTCTGTATTTTGGTTTCAGCGTCTTTCAAACGTCTCTGAGATTCTGAAGCAGTTTCTCTCTTCAAACGTTTTAAACCTGTTTATTGCAGAGAGAGACAGAGACAGAGGCTCAGTCGGGTTCAGTCGGTTCAGTCAGGGATTACATGACTCAGCGTTCACCTCTGAAGCGTCTGCAGTCGATTTTTAATAAACGGATGCTCTGAGTCTTTGTGGAGTAATCACGAGATAAAGGCCATATTTTAAACATGTAATCCATGACATGTTTGTTCAGTCGTCAGGGCTGGTCTAGTTGTAATCTGATTACATGTGATACCCCACAGCAACATGACAGAAGACTCTGAAACATGAACAGCTGCTGCAGAGTTAAGAGTCCCTGAACACACCTCCGTCCCCTGGTGTGTTTCTGCTTTGGTGTGAGTTAAAAGAGGTGCATGCTGGGACTGTGGTCACATGACGTCACATCCTCAGACTCCTGTCTCTGGAGGTGGTAAATATTCATCTGCCGTCAGAGTCACCATTATTACAGTCACTGTTTCATTCATTCACTGTGTTCAGGTGTCTTAGTACATAGTGCAGTGCATTGTGGGCAATTAAATCAGCCTGTCATGTGACCACAGGGTCCACTGGAGGGGGGGTGTTCTCAGGATTACAGGTAAAGTAAAACACATCACAGAGACATCATAAACAACATCCAGTAATAAAGTGTTGAGTTCAGGGTCCTCTGTATAAAGGAGTTTCAATCTCCTGATTGTCGCTGCTCTCTTATTGCTCTCAGACAGGAAGTTCCTCTAAGGAAAACATTCAGGAGAAACAGAAAATAAACAAAGATCATTACATACACCTGCAGATCCACCTGCAGCTGCACCTGCGCTGTAGCCAATAATTTCATACACCTGTAGCTGGAACTCATACAGCAGGTAATATTCAGTGATCATAACAAGCTCATTAATAAATGTAACGATAACATGTGATTTAGTGCAGAGACTGAATACCTGAATATCACCTGACCTGTCACCTGACCTGTTCACCTGACCTGTTCACCTGACCTGTGTCACCTGATCTGTTAAACCTCCGGTTGGCGGCTGGAGATTCTGTCCGCGTATAAAACCCTGATTTTCTCTAAACTCTTAGAAAAGTGTAAAAAAGTTTTCACATGGCAGCTGAGTTTTACCCAGAATCCCTTGGGGGGCTGAGCAGCAACACCTGGACTGTGACATCATCATCCTGTGAGTGACATCATCATCGGGGCAGGGCTTACAGCTCTGATACTGATTGTCCTGGGGAAACGGCACGGGATTGGTCCGTGTCTCCGCCCCTCTACATCCGGGTAGGTGGAGGAGTCAGACTAAAGTCCCAGGAGATGGCTGCCCTTCCTGTTTCTGAGGGTGGGGGGCCCGAAGGAGGGCAGAGTCAGCACACCTGAAGGGGGGTACTCAGTTAATTATAGTACCTGAGAAGTACCTGTGCAGGTGATCAGTACCTGTTTCCTACCTGGTGTGCAGCGTCTGTCCACTGAAGGTTGCTGAGTGCGGCAGCGTCTTCTTCTGATTGGTCGACTGCTGGATGATGCCGTGCGTCCTGCGCCGGCCTCCCGCCTGACATGTGACCCCCCCATTCACTTTCACCTCGTTCTCGTGGGTGGAGCCTAAGGTGTTCCTCAGGTACCAGTCCCTCAGACCTGTCAATCACACAGCGGGTAAGAGAGGAGGTTAATGTGAAGCAGGTAGCAATGACACTTCCTGCTGTCTGCTAACCAACAGGAGGACAGAAGAACAGGTGAACAGGAGAACAGGTGGGCAGGTGGACAGGTGAAGAGGAGAACTGGAGAAACAGGAGAACAGGAGGACAGGAGAACAGGTGAACAGGAGAACAGGTGAACAGGTGGGCAGGTGGACAGGTGGACAGGTGGACAGGAGAACTGGAGAAACAGGAGAACAGGTGGGCAGGTGGGCAGGTGGGCAGGTGGGCAGGTGGACAGGTGAACAGGTGAATAGGTGAATAGGTGGACAGGTGGACAGGAGAACTGGAGAAACAGGAGAACAGGAGGACAGGAGAACCGGACAACAGGTGGACAAGAGAACAGGACAACAGGAGGACAGGACTACAAGAGAACAGGTGGATATGAGAACAGGTGAACAGGTGTGCAGGTGAAGAGGAGAAGAGGAGAACAGGACAAAAGGAGAACAAGAGAACAGGAGGACAGGTGGACAACAGGTGAAGAGGAGAACAGGACAAAAGGAGGACAGGAGAACAGGTGGACAACAGAACAGGACAACAGGTGAGCAGGTGAAGAGGAGAAGAGGACAAAAGGAGAACAAGAGAACAGGAGAACAGGTGGACAACAGGTGAAGAGGAGAACAGGACAAAAAGAGGACAGGAGAACAGGTGGGCAGGTGGACAGGTGAACAGGAGAACTGGAGAAACAGGAGAACAGGAGGAAAGGAGAACAGGACAACACGTGGACAGGAGAACAGGACAACAGGAGGACAGGACTACAACAGAACAGGTGGATATGAGAACAGGTGGACAAAAGAACAGGACAACAGGTGAAGAGGAGAACAGGAGAACAGGACAAAAGGAGAACAAGAGAACAGGAGAACAGGTGGACAACAGAACAGGACAACAAGTGAACAGGTGAAGAGGAGCAGAGGAGAAGAGGAGAACAGGACAAAAGGAGAACAAGAGAACAGGTGGACAACAGAACAGGACAACAAGTGAACAGGTGAAGAGGAGAAGAGGAGAACAGGACAAAAGGAGAACAGGAGAACAGGACAAAAGGAGAACAGGAGAACAGGACAACAGAACAGGAGAACAGGTGAACAGGACAACAGGAGAACAGGTGAACAGGTGAACAGGTGAACAGGACAACAGGAGAACAGGACAACAGGAGAACAGGAGAACAGGAGAACAGGTGAACAGGACAACAGGAGAACAGGTGGACATGTGAACAGGAAAACTGGAGAACAGGAGGACAGGAGAACAGGTGGATAGGACAACAGGACAACAGGAGGACAGGACTACAAGAGAACAGGTGAAGAGGAGAAGAGGAGAACAGGACAAAAGGAGAACAAGAGAACAGGAGAACAGGTGGACAACAGAACAGGGACAACAGGTGAACAGGTGAAGAGGAGAAGAGGAGAACAGGACAAAAGGAGAACAGGAGAACAGGAGAACAGGTGGACATGTGAACAGGAGAACTGGAGAAACAGGAGAACAGGAAGACAGGACAACAGGTGGATATGAGAACAGGTGAACAGGTGGACAACAGAACAGGACAACAGGTGAACAGGTGAAGAGGAGAAGAGGAGAACAGGACAAAAGGAGAACAAGAGAACAGGAGAAGAGGTGGACAACAGGTGAAGAGGAGAACAGGAGGACAGTAGAACAGGTGGGCAGGTGGACAGGTGAACAGGACAACAGGAGGACAGGACTACAACAGAACAGGTGGATATGAGAACAGGTGGACAACAGAACAGGACAACAGGTGGACAGGTGAAGAGGAGAACAGGAGGCCAGGACTACAATAGAACAGGTGGATATGAGAACAGGTGGACAACAGAACAGGACAACAGGTGAACAGGTGAAGAGGAGAACAGGACAAAAGGAGAACAAGAGAACAGGTGGACAACAGAACAGGACAACAAGTGAACAGGTGAAGAGGAGAAGAGGAGAACATGACAAAAGGAGAACAGGACAACAGGAGAACAGGAGAACAGGTGAACAGGACAACAGGACAACAGGAGAACAGGAGAACATGTGGATATGAGAACTGGAGAACAGGAGAACAGGTGGGCAGGTGGACAGGTGAACAGGACAACAGGAGGACAGGACTACAACAGAACAGGTGGATATGAGAACAGGTGAAGAGGAGAACAGGACAAAAGGAGAACAAGAGAACAGGAGAACAGGTGGACAACAGAACAGGACAACAGGAGAACAGGTGAACAGGACAACAGGACAACAGGACAACAGGAGAACAGGAGAACATGTGGATATGAGAACTGGAGAACAGGAGAACAGGTGAACAGGAGGACAGGTGGACAGGTGAACAGGAGGACAGGTGGACAGGTGAACAGGAGAACTGGAAAAACAGGAGAACAGGAGGACAGGAGGACAGGAGGACAGGAGAACAGGTGAATAGGTGGGCAGGTGGACAGGTGAACAGGAAAACTGGAGAAACAGGAGAACAGGAGGACAGGAGAACAGGACAACAGGAGGACAGGACTACAAGAGAACAGGTGGATATGAGAACAGGTGAACAGGTGGACAGGTGAAGAGGAGAACAGGACAAAAGGAGAACAAGAGAACAGGAGAACAGGTGGACAACAGGTGAAAAGGAGAACAGGAGAACAGGACAAAAGGAGGACAGGAGAACAGGTGGGCAGGTGAGCAGGAGAACTGGAGAAACAGGAGAACAGGAGGACAGGAGAACAGGAGAACAGGAGGACAGGACTACAACAGAACAGGTGGATATGAGAACAGGTAGACAACAGAACAGGACAACATGTGAACAGGTGAAGAGGAGAACAGGAGGCCAGGACTACAATAGAACAGGTGGATATGAGAACAGGTGGACAACAGAACAGGACAACAGGTGGACAGGTGAAGAGGAGAACAGGAGGCCAGGACTACAATAGAACAGGTGGATATGAGAACAGGTGGACAACAGAACAGGACAACAGGTGAACAGGTGAAGAGGTGAAGAGGAGAACAGGACAAAAGGAGAACAAGAGAACAGGAGGCCAGGACTACAATAGAACAGGTGGATATGAGAACAGGTGGACAACAGAACAGGACAACAAGTGAACAGGTGAAGAGGAGAAGAGGAGAACATGACAAAAGGAGAACAGGACAACAGGAGAACAGGAGAACAGGTGAACAGGACAACAGGACAACAGGAGAACAGGAGAACATGTGGATATGAGAACTGGAGAACAGGAGAACAGGTGGGCAGGTGGACAGGTGAACAGGACAACAGGAGGACAGGACTACAATAGAACAGGTGGATATGAGAACAGGTGAAAAGGTGAAGAGGAGAACAGGAGAACAGGACAAAAGGAGAACAAGAGAACAGGAGAACAGGTGGACAACAGAACAGGACAACAGGAGAACAGGTGAACAGGACAACAGGACAACAGGAGAACAGGAGAACATGTGGATATGAGAACTGGAGAACAGGAGAACAGGTGAGCAGGAGGACAGGTGGACAGGTGAACAGGAGGACAGGTGGACAGGTGAACAGGAGAACAGGACAAAAGGAGAACAAGAGAACAGGAGAACAGGTGGACAACAGGTGAAGAGGAGAACAGGAGAACAGGACAAAAGGAGGACAGGAGAACAGGTGGGCAGGTGAGCAGGAGAACTGGAGAAACAGGAGAACAGGAGGACAGGAGAACAGGAGAACAGGAGAACAGGAGGACAGGACTACAACAGGAAAGGTGGATATGAGAACAGGTAGACAACAGAACAGGACAACATGTGAACAGGTGAAGAGGAGAACAGGACAAAAGGAGAACAGGAGAACAGGTGGACAACAGAACAGGAAAACAGGTGAACAGGTGAAAAGGTGAAGAGGAGAACAGGAGAACAGGACAAAAGGAGAACAGGAGAACAGGAGAACAGGACAACAGGAGAACAGGTGAACAGGACAACAGGACAACAGGACAACAGGAGAACAGGAGAACATGTGGATATGAGAACTGGAGAACAGGAGAACAGGAGGACAGGTGGACAGGTGAACAGGAGGACAGGTGGACAGGTGAACAGGAGAACTGGAAAAACAGGAGAACAGGAGGACAGGAGAACAGGAGGACAGGAGAACAGGTGAATAGGTGGGCAGGTGGACAGGTGAACAGGAAAACTGGAGAAACAGGAGAACAGGAGGACAGGACAACAGGACAACAGGAGGACAGGACTACAAGAGAACAGGTGGATATGAGAACAGGTGAACAGGTGGACAGGTGAAGAGGAGAACAGGACAAAAGGAGAACAGGAGAACAGGTGGACAACAGGTGAAGAGGAGAACAGGAGAACAGGACAAAAGGAGGACAGGAGAACAGGTGGGCAGGTGAGCAGGAGAACTGGAGAAACAGGAGAACAGGAGGACAGGAGAACAGGAGAACATGAGAACAGGAGGACAGGACTACAACAGAACAGGACAACATGTGAACAGGTGAAGAGGAGAACAGGACAAAAGGAGAACAGGAGAACAGGTGGACAACAGAACAGGACAACAAGTGAACAGGTGAAGAGGAGAAGAGGAGAACAAGAGAACAGGACAAAATGAGAACAGGAGAACAGGTGAACAGGAGAACATGTGGATATGAGAACAGGAGAACAGGAGGACAGGACTACAACATAACAGGTGGATATGAGTACAGGTGGACAACAGAACAGGACAACATGTGAACAGGTGAAGAGGAGAACAGGACAAAAGGAGAACAAGAGAACAGGAGAACAGGTGAACAACAGAACAGGACAACAAGTGAACAGGAGAAGAGGAGAACAAGACAACAGGTGAACAGGACAAAAGGAGAACAGGACAACAGGAGAACAGGAGAACAGGTGAACAGGAGAACAAGACAACAGGAGAACAGGAGAACAGGTGAACAGGAGAACAGGAGAACACGTGGATATGAGAACTAGAGAACAGGAGAACAGGTGGACAGGAGGACAGGAGAACAGGAGGACAGGAGAACAGGTGAATAGGTGGGCAGGTGGACAGGTGAACATGTGGATATGAGAACTGGAGAACAAGAGAACAGGTGGACAGGTGAACAGGAGGACAGGTGAACAGGTGGACAGGTGAACAGGAGAACTGGAGAAACAGGAGGACAGGAGGACAGGAGAACAGGAGAACAGATGAATAGGTGGGCAGGTGGACAGGTGAACAGGAGAACTGGAGAACAGGAGGACAGGACTACAAGAGAACAGGTGGATATGAGAACAGGTGCACAGGTGGACAACAGAACAGGACAACAGGTGAACAGGTGAAGAGGAGAGGAGGAGAACAGGACAAAAGGAGAACAAGAGAACAGGAGAACAGGTGGACAACAGGTGAAGAGGAGAACAGGACAACAGGAGGACAGGAGAACAGGTGAACAGGTGGGCAGGTGAACAGGAGAACTGGAGAAACAGGAGAACAGGAGGACAACAGGTGAAGAGGATAAGAGGAGAACAGGTGGGCAGGTGGACAGGTGAACAGGAGAACTGGAGAAACAGGAGAACAGGAGGACAACAGAACAGGACAACAGGTGAACAGGTGAAGAGGAGAAGAGGAGGACAGGACAAAATGAGGACAGGAGAACAGGAGAACAGGAGAACAGGTGAACAGGAGAACAGGTGAACAGGAGGACAGGTGAACAGGTGGACAGGTGGACAGGTGGACAGGAGAACAAGACAACAGGAGAATAGGAGAATAGGAGAACAGGTGGACAGGTGGACAGGAGAACACAAGAACAGGAGAACAAGTGGATATGAGAACAGGTGAACATGTGGATATGAAGACCGGAGAACAGGTGAACAGGAGGACAGGTGGACAGGGGAACAGGTGAACATGTGGATATGAAGACAGGAGAACAGGTGAACAGGAGGACAGGTGGACAGGTAGACAGGGGAACAGTAGAACAGATGCACAGGAGGACAGGTGGACAGGAGAACAAGAGAACATGTGGATATGAGAACAGGAGAACAGGTGAAAAGGTGAACAGGAGGACAGGTGAACAGGTGAACAGGAGGACAGGTGAACAGGGGAACAGGCGGACAGCAGGACAGGAGAACAGGAGGACAGGAGAACAGGAGAACAGGAGAACAGGAGAACAGTTAGTTTTAATGTTAGTTTCAGGTGTTAGTTTAGTTTCAGGTGTTAGTTTTAATTTTAGTTTCAGGTGTTAATTTAGTTTCAGGTGTTAGTTTTAATTCCAGGTGTTAGTTTTAATTTTAGTTTCAGGTGTTAGTTTTAGTTTTAGTTTCAGGTGTTAGTTTAGTTTCAGGTGTTAGTTTTAATTTTAGTTTCAGGTGTTAGTTTAGTTTCAGGTGTTAGTTTTAATTCCAGGTGTGAGTTTTAATTTAAGTTTCAGGTGTTAGTTTTAGTTTCAGGTGTTAGTTTAGTTTCAGGTGTGAGTTTTAGTTTCAGGTGTGAGTTTTAAGTTTAGTTTCAGGTGTTAGTTTTAATTCCAGGTGTTAGTTTAGTTTCAGGTGTGAGTTTTAGTTTCAGGTGTGAGTTTTAAGTTTAGTTTCAGGTGTTAGTTTTAATTCCAGGTGTTAGTTTAGTTTCAGGTGTGAGTTTTAGTTTCAGGTGTTAGTTTAGTTTCAGGTGTTAGTTTAATTCCAGGTGTGAGTTTTAGTTTCAGGTGTTAGTTTAGTTTCAGGTGTTAGTTTAATTCCAGGTGTGAGTTTTAATTTTAGTTTCAGGTGTTAGTTTAGTTTCAGGTGTTAGTTTTAGTTTCAGGTGTTAGTTTAGTTTCAGGTGTGAGTTTTAGTTTCAGGTGTTAGTTTAGTTTCAGGTGTTAGTTTAATTCCAGGTGTGAGTTTTAATTTTAGTTTCAGGTGTTAGTTTAGTTTCAGGTGTTAGTTTAGTTTCAGGTGTGAGTTTTAGTTTCAGGTGTTAGTTTAGTTTCAGGTGTTAGTTTAATTTCAGGTGTGAGTTTTAATTTTAGTTTCAGGTGTTAGTTTAGTTTCAGGTGTTAGTTTAGTTTCAGGTGTTAGTTTAGTTTCAGGTGTGAGTTTAGTTTCAGGTGTTAGTTTAATTTCAGGTGTTAGTTTAGTTTCAGGTGTTAGTTTAGTTTCAGGTGTGAGTTTAGTGGTGTTAGTTTAGTTTCAGGTGTTAGTTTTAATTCCAGGTGTGAGTTTTAATTTTAGTTTCAGGTATTAGTTTAGTTTCAGGTGTTAGTTTTAATTCCAGGTGTGAGTTTTAATTTTAGTTTCAGGTATTAGTTTAGTTTCAGGTGTTAGTTTTAATTCCAGGTGTGAGTTTTAGTTTCAGGTGTTAGTTTTAATTTTAGTTTCAGGTGTTAGTTTTAATTCCAGGTGTGAGTTTTAGTTTCAGGTGTTAGTTTTAATTTTAGTTTCAGGTGTGTTTCCCTTTAGAGCAGGGGTGTCCAAACATTTTTCACAGAGGGCCACTTCTACAGGTGAATATCACCTCATAAGTTCAGTTATAAGTTAGCAAAACAAATCAAATGTAGGTGAATAATGCGCAATACTTTAAAACACGTTCAGAAAGAACAGCCTACATCCCGTCTGTCTTCAGGGTTCATTTATTCTGTTGCAGCTCATCCCTTAAAACAGAAGCCTCAGAGTGCTGATAATAACAGTGAATATGAATTTCAAGTTGGTTATAGAAATAAGTTATTGGGTTTTTTTTATCAACTAAGATTTGTTAGAAAATGTTTTACATCCTAAATGACTGAATTTATTTGAAAATTGGGCTCATTAATATATTTTAACATATATATTTGAGAAGTACAATAGAAGACAAGCAAAAGTTAAATTTGTGGGCCATATTGCATGATACTTTTAGAATTTGCTGAGGGCCGATTCAAAATGGCCTGCGGGCCGCATTTGGCCCCCGGGACGTAGTTTGGACACCCCTGAGTGTCACTGTTGATAGTGTACAGGAAGTGGGCGGGGCTTACCCTCCAGAGCGAGTGCTTTATGAAGGCTGCGGGTGGCATCCTCCAGCTGAGCGTCGGGGGGTGTCTGCGGGGGTTGGGGGGGCAGCAGGTGAGGATGGGGGTCAGGCTGGATGGCGGGCAGAGGTGTATTGTGGGTATCGGGGGAGAGGAAGGGCCCGCAGGACTTTGTACGGGTCACTTTGACTCGGCGCTGGTCACCGTGGTGATGGCGGTAAGTGGGCGGGGCTCCGTACAGCTGCTGCGCTGTGATTGGCCGCTGCTGTTTGCCCCACACGTAGTCCAACAGCTCCTCGCTGTAACCTCCCCCTCTCTCCCTCACCCCTTCACTGAGACCGTTACTCCCCCTCCCTCTGGACCCCCCGTTTACCCACAATGCCTCTTGCTCTGGAGGGGCGAGGCGCTCCAGCAGTCCGTCAGAGCTGTGACTCCCCCGCAAACCCCCCTCCCCCTCTGGAGAGTCCTGAGAGTGACGGGGGGGCGGCGGGGGGGGATGGAGGGGGGGCGGATGAGAGGGAGAGAGGGGCTTTTGAGGGGGGGCATGAAGCTCCGCCCTGAAAACAATAAGAGGAGAGTTAGTGAGAGCTAACCACTAGCTAAGAGCTAACTATTAACTGAGCTAACCGCTAACTGACAGCTAACTGCTATCTGAGAGCTAACTATGAACTGAGAGCTAGCTGAGAGCTAACTGTTAACTGAGAGCTAACTGCTAACTGAGCGCTAACTGCTAACTGAGAGCTAACTATTAACTGAGAGCTAACTAAGAGATAACTGCTAACTGAGAGCTAACTATTAACTGAGAGCTAACTGAGAGCTAACTATTAACTGAGAGCTAACTGAGAGCTAACTGCTAACTGAGAGCTAACTATTAACTGAGAGCTAACTGAGAGCTAACTGCTAACTGAGAGCTAACTATTAACTGAGAGCTAACTGAGAGCTAACTGCTAACTGTTAACTGAGAGCTAACTATTAACTGAGAGCTAACTGCTAACTGAGAGCTAACTATTAACTGAGAGCTAACTGAGAGCTAACTGCTAACTGTTAACTGAGAGCTAACTATTAACTGAGAGCTAACTGCTAACTGAGAGCTAACTATTAACTGAGAGCTAACTGCTAACTGAGAGCTAACTATTAACTGAGAGCTAACTGAGAGCTAACTGCTAACTGTTAACTGAGAGATAACTATTAACTGAGAGCTAACTGCTAACTGAGAGCTAACTATTAACTGAGAGCTAACTGAGCTAACTGTTAACTGAGAGCTAACTATTAACTGAGAGCTAACTGCTAACTGAGAGCTACCTGAGAGCTAACTGCTAACTGTTAACTGAGAGCTAACTGTGATTGTGTGTGTGTGTGTTTGTGTGTACCTGTGTCGAGAGCTCCTGGTTTTGTTCTGGTAGAGAGTTTCCCCATGAGTGTTGAGCAGCGGGAGGCGAATCACAGCCTCGTCTGAGAGGTAAAGATTATTTTGTAATAAATAATAAAACTTTAAATAAAAGGTTGCTATGCTAATTACATTTTTGGGTAAGTGTTACCGTTATCCAGTCCTGTAGAGCCTGACGTGGAGCTGCTTTCTGACCTCACTGTGTCATCTTGACACAAACACACACACACAATCATAATTTCAGAATAATGGCAGGAAGATACAGGTTTCCAGAAACAATGATTTCTAATTTCCTGCTAGCTGTGTGTGTGTGTGTGTGTGTGTGTGTGTGTGTGTGTGTGTGTGTGTGTGTGTGTACCTGTGTGGCAGCCTCTGTGTACTGTCCTCTTCCCGTGGTGTGTGTTGTCGGACTCGCTGTGTTTCCTCAGTGCTGCACTGAATAAAGTCTTCTTCAGTTTGGAGCGCTGAGAGTTTTCCTCCTGAAACACACACAGGTCAGCTGACTGCTCAACTGTTTCTGATGAATATCAAATATTTAAATAGGTCAAAAAAAGTACCAAAAAATGTGAATAAAGATTCCAAAATATGTCTTAAAAAGTTCTCAAAAATATGTTTTAAAAGTTTTTTAAATGTAGAAAAGTAAAAATGGAAAATGGATTATCAGCTCATGTCCTAACTTGGCAGGCCTTCAGTTTGAGGTCACACGACTCACCTCGGATCGAGCCTTCCTGTTTCCCTGGCGAGACACCCCCCCCCTCCTCCGGACACAGGGGGGTCTCTCCCCCGCCTGCAGGGGGAAATCTCTGGGCACGGCACCTGTCAGCTCCTGACCAATGAGAGCGCAAAAAACACCTTTACCATCATGTCCATCAGTCTGAGTCTCCTGCAGCTTCAGGCTCTGACTCACCGCCTCCTGCAGACAGATGCATCTCAGCTCGGCCAATCGTGAGCCCAGCAGCGCCTGTAGGCTCCGCCTCCTCTCATGCAGCTCCGCCATTCGCTGCCGCTGCTTCCTGTCCGCACAGGTGAGGGGCTCTGTACAGATAACAGATAACACACAACTACAGGGTCCTGAGAGTAATAGATTACATGTTGCTACAGGGTCCTGAGAGTACACGTTGCTACAGGGTCCTGAGAGTAATAGATTACATGTTGCTACAGGGTCCTGAGAGTACACGTTGCTACAGGGTCCTGAGAGTAATAGATTACATGTTGCTACAGGGTCCTGAGAGTACACGTTGCTACAGGGTCCTGAGAGTAATAGATTACATGTTGCTACAGGGTGCTGAGAGTAATAGATTACACGTTGCTACAGGGTCCTGAGAGTAATAGATGAGAGTAATAGATTACATGTTGCTACAGGGTCCTGAGAGTAATAGATTACATGTTGCTACAGGGTGCTGAGAGTAATAGATTACATGTTGCTACAGGGTGCTGAGAGTAATAGATTACATGTTGCTACAGGGTGCTGAGAGTAATAGATTACATGTTGCTACAGGGTCCTGAGAGTAATGGATTACATGTTGTTATGATTATGAACATGATTCCTCACCAGAGATGAGTTGACCTTTGATCTCCATGCCGGGGTTTCCCATGTGACCCCTCCCCCTCTGTCCTCCCTGCTGAACTCCTGCTCGCCCCGCCACACACTCTCTCACCTACAGCACATTCAATTAAACTTTATTGTTCCCTTAGAACAACGTGAACAGCTGTTTGAGTCATCAATGACCTCACCTGGTGACCGGGTTCATAAGCGCTCTAACAGTTCACAGCTGTTAGCTGCTAACTGTTAGCTGCTAGCTGCAGTTCCCCGGCTGGCCTGCAGAGGGAGTTTACCGTCTTCAAAACCTCTGACCTGATGAGAACAACAGAAGAGAAGAGGAAGACCAATCAGAAGACAGGAACACAGAGGCCTCATCAGCTGATCACTGGTTCATCAACAGAAGGGAAAACTGTCAGGGACTACTTTCAGCAGCGGATTAATCCACATCTGGTGCTCTGAGTGTTGCTGTCAGCAGGATGGTGTGTGAAGGAGATGATGAAGAGAAAGTATGAAGCTCTGTGAAGAGTTTAAAAAACACACTCAGTACTCACACACACACTGTGAGCTGATGTGTGTGTGAGAAATATTTTCTGAATCCTGTGGAGGCCAAACTGCAGGGAAGTGAGATTCATCCTCTCTGACTGATTTCTGATCCTCTGAAGAATGCAGAACCAGTACAGACAGGCCTGACACACACACACACACACACACACACACACAGTCTTATCCGTGGTCTGCCTGTCTGCAGCTCAGACAGTCAACAGGTGAGATGCTGCTCTCTCATTGGCTGCTGTAATATTTTAAGTGAAATAATAAACACAGATAAAACAGGAAGTGACATCATGAGGCGATGAAAAGTTAGATACGAAGTTTTCATCCTGATTAGGTGTTTGTTTGTGTGTGTGTGTGTGAAGTTTAGTTTCTGACTGAGAGAACGACCCTGAGAATAGGAAGTGAGCCCAGCAGGAGACAGGAAGAAGGAAACGAGCAAAAAAAAGGAAAGTTGGTTCCCACACACACACACACACACACACACACACACACACACACGAATAGTTAAACCCTGTATTGTCTTTAGCTTTCAGCACCTGCAGTGTGTGTGTGTGTGTGTGAGAGAGAGTTTTGGATATTGCTTGTATCTTATCTCTGCAGTCAGAGGACAGGGAGTCATGAAGACCTTTCATATATCCCATAATGATATTACAGGTGTCCCTCTGTTGAACACAGAGCTGTCCTCTGTCTCTGTCCTATGTCTCTGTCCTGTCTCTGTCTCTGTCTTCTGTCCTCTGTTTCTGTCCTCTTTCTCTGTTTCTGTCCTCTGTCCTGTCTCTGTCCTCTGTCTCTGTCCTCTGTCCTATGTCTCTGTCCTCTGTTTCTGTCTTCAGTCTCTGTCCTCTGTCCTGTCTCTGTCCTCTTTCTCTGTCCTCTGTCTCTGTCCTCTGTCCTGTCTCTGTCCTCTGTCTCTGTCCTCAGTCTCTGTCCTGTCTCTGTCCTCTTTCTCTGTTTCTGTCCTCTGTCCTGTCTCTGTCCTCTGTCTCTGTCTTCTGTCCTCTGTCTCTGTCCTCGGTCTCTGTCCTCTGCAGAGGGTTTAATAACGAGTCTGTGCTCACTGATCCGGAGTCAGTTTGATAAATAAAGAACTCGTGTTTAACTGATTTTTTAGTTTTTGAATATCGAACTGAGCCTGAGCTGTCAACAGGGCCGGATTTAAACCTGCAGGGAAATCAAACACATTAATAATTGATAAAGTAAAATATATGTTCTATAGACACAGTGAGCAGCTCGGGTTAAATACCTGCAGAGAAGAGCCGGAGGCAAGCAGGGTTAACCCGGGATAAAGTGAGGATAAACCCGGGATAAACCCGGGATAAAGTGAGGATGAAGTGAGGATGAACCCGGGATAAAGTGAGGATAAACCCGGGATAAAGTGAGGATGAACCCGGGATAAAGTGAGGATGAAGTGAGGATGAACCCGGGATAAAGTGAGGATAAACCCGGGATAAAGTGAGGATGAACTCGGGATAAAGTGAGGATGAAATGAGGATGAACCCGGGATAAAGTGAGGATGAACTCGGGATAAAGTGAGTATGAAATGAGGATGAACCCGGGATAAAGTGAGGATGAACTCGGGATAAAGTGAGTATGAAATGAGGATGAACCCGGGATAAAGTGAGGATGAACCCGGGATAAAGTGAGGATGAACTCGGGATAAAGTGAGGATGAAATGAGGATGAACCCGGGATAAAGTGAGGATGAACTCGGGATAAAGTGAGGATGAAATGAGGATGAACCCGGGATAAAGTGAGGATGAACCCGGGATAAAGTGAGGATGAACCCGGGAAAAAGTGAGGATGAACCCGGGATAAAGTGAGGATGAAGTGAGGATGAACCCGGGATAAAGTGAGGATGAAGTGAGGATGAACCCGGGATAAAGTGAGGATGAACCCGGGATAAAGTGAGGATGAACCCGGGATAAAGTGAGGATGAAATGAAGATAAACCCGGGATAAAGTGAGGATGAACCCGGGATAAAGTGAGGATGAACCCAGGATAAAGTGAGGATGAAATGAGGATAAACCCGGGATAAAGTGAGGATGAACCCGGGAAAAAGTGAGGATGAACCCGGGATAAAGTGAGGATGAACCCGGGATAAAGTGAGGATGAACCCGGGATAAAGTGAGGATGAAATGAAGATAAACCCGGGATAAAGTGAGGATAAACCCGGGATAAAGTGAGGATGAACCCGGGAAAAAGTGAGGATGAACCCGGGATAAAGTGAGGAGGAACCCGGGATAAAGTGAGGATAAACCCGGGATAAAGTGAGGATGAAACCGTGAGGATGAACTCGGGATAAAGTGAGGATGAAATGAGGATAAACCCGGGATAAAGTGAGGACGAACCCGGGATACAGTAAGGATGAAATGAAGATAAACCCGGGATAAAGTGAGGATGAACCCGGGATAAAGTGAGGATGAACCCGGGATAAAGTGAGGATGAACCCGGGATGAAATGAGGATAAACCCGGGATAAAGTGAAGATGAACCCGGGATAAAGTGAGGATGAACCTGGGATGAAATGAGGATGAACCCGGGATAAAGTGAGGATGAAATGAGGATAAACCCGGGATAAAGTGAAGATGAACCCGGGATAAAGTGAGGGTGAAATGAGGATGAACCCGGGATAAAGTGAGGATGAAATGAGGATAAACCCGGGATAAAGTGAGGACGAACCCGGGATACAGTGAGGATGAAATGAAGATAAACCCGGGATAAAGTGAGGATGAACCCGGGATAAAGTGAGGATGAACCCGGGATAAAGTGAGGATGAACCCGGGATAAAGTGAGGATGAAATGAGGATAAACCTGGGATAAAGTGAGGATGAACCCGGGATAAAGTGAGGATGAACCCGGGATAAAGTGAGGATGAACCCGGGATAAAGTGAGGATGAACCCGGGATAAAGTGAGGATGAAATGAAGATAAACCCGGGATAAAGTGAAGATGAACCCGGGATAAAGTGAGGATGAAATGAGGATGAACCCGGGATAAAGTGAGGATGAAATGAGGATAAACCCGGGATAAAGTGAGGATGAACCCGGGATAAAGTGAGGATGAACCCGGGATAAAGTGAGGATGAACCCGGGATAAAGTGAGGATGAAATGAGGATGAACCCGGGATAAAGTGAGGATGAAATGAGGATAAACCCGGGATAAAGTGAGGATGAACCCGGGATACAGTGAGGATGAAATGAGGATAAAGTGAGGATGAAATGAGGATGAACCCGGGATAAAGTGAGGATGAAATGAGGATGAACCCGGGATAAAGTGAGGATGAACCCGGGATGAAATGAAGATAAACCCGGGATAAAGTGAAGATGAACCCGGGATAAAGTGAGGATGAAATGAGGATGAACCCGGGATAAAGTGAGGATGAAATGAGGATAAACCCGGGATAAAGTGAGGATGAACCCGGGATACAGTGAGGATGAAATGAGGATAAAGTGAGGATGAAATGAGGATGAACCCGGGATAAAGTGAGGATGAAATGAGGATAAACCCGGGATAAAGTGAGGATAAACCCGGGATAAAGTGAGGATGAAATGAGGATAAACCCGGGATAAAGTGAGGATGAACCCGGGATAAAGTGAGGATGAAATGAAGATAAACCCGGGATAAAGTGAAGATGAACCCGGGATAAAGTGAGGATGAAATGAGGATAAACCCGGGATAAAGTGAGGATGAACCCGGGATAAAGTGAGGATGAAATGAGGATAAACCCGGGATAAAGTGAGGATGAAATGAGGATGAACCCGGGATAAAGTGAGGATGAAATGAGGATAAACCCGGGATAAAGTGAGGATGAACCCGGGATAAAGTGAGGATGAAATGAGGATAAACCCGGGATAAAGTGAGGATGAACCCGGGATACAGTGAGGATGAAATGAGGATAAAGTGAGGATGAAATGAGGATGAACCCGGGATAAAGTGAGGATGAAATGAGGATAAACCCGGGATAAAGTGAGGATAAACCCGGGATAAAGTGAGGATGAAATGAGGATAAACCCGGGATAAAGTGAAGATGAACCCGGGATAAAGTGAGGATGAAATGAGGATGAACCCGGGATAAAGTGAGGATGAAATGAGGATAAACCCGGGATAAAGTGAGGATGAAATGAGGATAAATCCGGGATAAAGTGAGGATGAACCCGGGATACAGTGAGGATGAACCCGGGATACAGTATGAAGATATCCCTTGTTATTGTTGAACAACAGGTCCAGGTGTTTCTGTTTCTGCTGCAGCGGCTCTCTGAGCTCACCAGACTCTCCGTCAAGTTACCTGTGTTCAACACGTCACATCTGCTACAGGATTCCAAAATAAAAGGTCTGCTCTTATCTTACTCGGACTGCTGTGAAAATAAAACCCTTTCAGCAGTTAGACCTCGATGATATTAAGATGATGTTGTTGGAAAGCAGAGCCAAATGAGATCCACTTAACTCATGTAGCTGCTTTATTTTGAAACATATCAGATCTCTTATTTTGAAATATAGATGCTGTTTAACTTAAGCAGCAAAAACATTGGTATAAATGTAGTAAAACATAATGTAATATAATAATCCTTTTCTTTAAACTCAACAAACTGCAGCTTCTTAACTTTCAAATGAAGAATAAAATACTTTTCAGGTGATTTATTAAGAATAAGATAAGGAGAACTGGCGGAGCTATTCTCTGTCCTCCTGTGGAGAGGTGAGACACACTGTCTCACTGCTGACATTAGCAGGACAAAACACACACACGCACACACACACACACACACACACACACACACACACACACACACACACACACACACACACACACACACACACACACACACACACACACACACACACACACACACACACACACACACACACACACACACACACACACACACACACACACACACACACACACGTGACAGAAATGGGAACACATTAAGAATTGATGCTGCCTCTGTGCCTTTGAGCCAAACACACTCACAACCAGTGGCGGCTGGCCCATAGAGGGAGATGGGGTGCCGCCCTCCCTAAACCACACGCACAAACATTATTATTAATAATAAAAATACAAATAATTGATTATATAAATTGTCAATATCTGTGTGTTAAAAATATGGAATGCACCAGAAACAGAAACATGTGTAAAACATGATTTAATATAATTTGGGTAACATATATGCTTCTCCTAGTACACTGTATGACTGAAAAACTGTGCTGGGGCTAAAGAGAAACCGCCCCACGGGGGTGGGTCTGTTGCAGGTTAGCCAATTGCTGATTCAAGATATGAACGTCTGTCATAAAATGTAGCGAATCAGCTTCATCAAAACTTCTTCCGGAGGGGCTGTTTCAGAATAGCCCCAGGCCATAAATGTATAAAGAGGCTCCTGAAGCTCAGGACCAGACACTGTAGGCGCCATTTAACTACGACAACAATGGCGAGCCTGAACACTACCCCAAGACTCAACCCGGTCCCTAACTTGGTGAAATCTCTCATTCAAGAGCCGTTTGAGAGAAGAAGTTTGGCGGACAAACTTCAGGTGAAAGAGCTGGGCCCAGATCAAACTGATATCGCCATCAAACAGCAGGCTAGTGACAAAGGGAAGCCGTATATGTGAGGTTTCTCTCGTAGCTGGTACACAAGAAAGAGGGGGACAGATGTAGCATGGACAGCAACTGGAGAGAGGGATATGAAGCACCTGTCTGAGAAAGTGAGGAAGCATGAGAACACCAGGGCACACATGGACAATTCTATGAAGCTAGCCATGCTAGGCACAGCGAACATTGCTATGCAGCTGCACGACGGCCACAGGATTTGTGAGGAAACACACTGAGGAGGTGGATAAAACCTGGCATATTTTAGGCAAAATAATCCATTGTGTCAAGTGTTGTGGTGCTTTTGAGTTGGCTTTGTGTGGGCATGACGAGACAGAATCTTCAGTCAACCCTGGTATTTTAAGGGGATTGGTGGATTTAGTTTCCTCCCTGGACACTGTGCTGGAGGAGCACTTGAAGACCGCCACCGTGTTAAAGGCACGTCAAAGACGGTACAAAACGAGCTGTTGGACAGCATGTTGTCGGTGCTGAGGGATTACATTCTGCAGGAGGTAAACAGCGCGGATTTTATCGCCATTCAAGCCGACGGACGTATCCACCTACTGCCAGCTGGTGCTTGTGCTACGCTACATCGGAATGCAGCGTAAGGTAATGGATGTGTACGGGAATGCACACTACGTGCACTGCTATGCGCATCAGCTGAACCTCATAATGCAGCAGGCAGCATCACACATCCCCAGGATCTGCACTTTCTTTGCAGACATTGGTGGATTTTCTGCCTTCTTCTCCAGGTCACCAAAGCGAACCGCAGTGCTCGACCAAGTGGTGTCGCACAGACTCCCCAGAGCTTCTACAACACGGTGGAACTTCCACAATAAACACTGTACGAACAAACGGATGACCTGCTCAAGTGTTTCCAGACCATCAGGGAGGACTCTGTGAGCTTTGACCCTGTAACTGTCCTAGAGGCTGGGGGCTTTGTGAGGATGCTTGAAGACGAGGCTTTCTGTTTTTTCCTGGAATTGTTCCACAGGATCATGCCACATGTGGACATGCTATTCAACCAGCTGCAGAAGAGGACCATCGACCCCGTCTTGATTAAAGGACTTGTCCAGAAGTTCACAGACAGCATGCAAACACTCGGGTAAATAACTGGCTGACAAAGTTTTTAGAAAACAGCAGTTCCTCACTTCCAACAGTCTAAATGTGCCGTGTCATCAAAGTTAAGCTGCAACAACTAATCGACGAGTCATTGTTCGACGCCAAATTTGGTTGTCGACACGTCGTATTATTTAAGCAACCTAGGCATTTAACTCATGACTCATTAGAACACACGCAAATGAAATTGCAATAGAGTTGGAAACCCACCCTCATTTTGTATGCTGTGGATAAGCATTTTACTGCTTCCGGTTCTGAAGTGTCCCTCTTCCCTCATGTTAACGTTGTAAATTCACACGGTCACCTCGCCTACCTAACTTTACTTAGCTCTGCATGACTGCACGTATGCTAAATAGATAGGAAGATAGATACATACCGTAGATAATGAGTGTAAACATCACTGATTATAAATCATTCATTTGTCAGATAAAATCAATAGAATTGATTAATGTAAGTCTACAATAACTATGCCTCATAGTTTTCTATTTTCATTTTGCCATTTTAGAAGTTCACAGCAAAGGCGTGTGGATGACTTCGTCCTGCGTAGAGGCGTCTGCACCCCTCAAATGGACCGACTCCTCACTGACAGCGTTCTAAACATGCTGGTCTACGACATCAGGCCAATGTCAACGGTGGAATGCGAGGGTTAATCGTCGACTAATCAAAAAAATTATCTACTGACTAGTCGACTACTAAAATAATCGTTAGTTGCAGCCCTACATCAAAGTGATGAATATCATGCATCACATTTATATTTGTTTTAGTATTTAAAAAGGAAAGAGAAGAGACTCTCAGATGTGGATAATAATGCAGGTAAAGTAGTTAATAAACACAGTTTGAAATAACAAAGCCGCAGGGTTCAAAGCTTGTGCAAAAAGTAGCGGCTTATAGTCCGGAAATTACGGTACTATTTTTGTAGATTCCAGGTTTGTCAGAGCAGTTACAAAAAGGACAAGGCATCCTCACATGTCACAGAACATATGTGGTGTCTTTATTGAAATGCCACTCTAAACCTTGCTTTCTTGTGGAAACCAATAGAGAGTGAAAGATCAGGAGATGGAAACATGCTATGAAGTACAATCAGGAGTAGTGCTGTTACAACCTTAGTAGTCATATACTGGACTTGGAAATAGGCATTTGTTCAGCATCCCTTTCACAGCTTTATTGCAATTTTAGATAATGGTACATCTTTTACAGGTTTGTGATACCATCCTGATGCCCGCCAAGGAGCGGTTCTCCTTCACCCAGCACCTCCTCAGCGCAACACTGCTGCATGGAGAGATGTTCCCACAACACAGTGTGAAGTTCCCTGAAGCAGCACTTGAAACGACAGTGCAGACGTACCCCGTGTTGAACAAGGCCAAGCTCAAAACAGAACTGTCCCTCCTCTGTGATAACAGTGAGTTCAATGCTTGCAGTGGTGCAGTGTCTCTTTTCCAGTTTTCATGGAGAACAACCTTCAGAGCACTTTCACAGAGACTGTCAGTCTTCTCCGGAGCCTCATCACCACACCCATGACAACAGCTGAATCTGAGAGCTGCTTCTCTACTTTGAAGAGGATCGAGACCTTCCTGAGAAACACCATGACACCGGATCGCCTCAACGCTCTGGCTATGCTCTCCATGGAGAACAAACATGTCAGGGACATTCCTGAATTGAATAAGAAGGTCATTGAGAGGTTTGCCACAAGGAAGGACAGAAGAGCAAAGTTCCTCTACAAATAAACTGTAAAAAATCATGCACGTTTTCTCACCAGTATGGCTAATGCCATTGTTTTTAAGTTGTTGTTCATAGTCCTCAGTCTCAAATGCTTCAATTGTTTATGGAGGCATTCCAATGTAACACTGTTAAATTAACACTGAAAAGCCCTGGTTTTTGCATTAAGTCATACTGGGATGTTTGCTTAAATTGATTACATGTGGCACAGCCCTACCTAGAAAGAAAACCAACCAGCCGCCACTGCTCACAACTGTGTGTGTGTGTGTGTGTGTGTGTGTGTGTGTGTGTGTGTGTGTGTGTGTGTGTGTGTGTGTGTGTGTGTGTATGTGTGTGTGAGAGATATGAATGTAGGTCAGGCTGCAGATTCTCCGCATGGCAACAATGTAGACAATCCTAACTCTTAGTGCTCGCCTCTGATTGGCTGAGAGCTCCACTCGAGTAACCAATAACCTTTCAACCCTCAGGCTGCTGTGTGTGTGTGTGTGTGTGTGTGTGTGTGTGTGTGTGTGTGTGTGTGTGTGTGTGTGTGTGTGTGTGTGTGTGTGTGTGAGAGAGACTGGTGGCATCCGGCTGACATCACAAATGAGTGGGCGGAGTCAGACACAAACAGATTGGGTCATCATTTCTTATTAAATAATAAAACGTTTGAACAGACAGGAGTCAAACTACATGTCCCAGAGTGCAATGCTCCCAGAGCCGTCCAATCGCAGAACAGCACACTCTGTTGCCGGGCAGCAGTGAGATCAAAGCTCTGAGTTTCATTCTGAATATGATGTAACTGACGAGCGGTCTCCATAGCAACACCCGCTAGGCTCATGGGTACTGTAGTCTTTACAGGCGGTACACTTGAGACATAAATATGAAGTACAAATATAAGTCATTATTAAAATATCTACACATAAAATAATACTAGGTTTTATATGACATAATTGAGTAGAAATGAAACTATACTGTAGTAAAATATGAAGGTATAATATTATTATGTGAGGCCCACTTCAGAGGGGCCCGGGCGGTCCTGAGGCTGACCAACACAGCGCATGTGAGCTGTGTAGATGTTATCAAATACATGAACACACAGACTGAAGCCACAGCAGGACGTGTTGTTATATCAGTGAGACCCTTTGTAATGTGTGCCACGCTATCTAGAGTCCCTCAGAAACACGCTGCGCACAAAGTACCACCCGACTGCAGGATGAGTTTAAACAGCACACAGACTCCTGGTGACTGATCCATCAAACTACAGGACTGAGAATATTAAAATACAAATCAGCTGAAATAATAAAAACATCGACGCAAACAGAGATCCTGCGGCCAGGGTCCTCTCAGGGTCTGCCTCTGAGGCTGCTGTGTCTATATTCACAGGTAAAACACCAGGTAAAACCAAGGGAGGCTTCCTAATGATGCTAATGAGTTACCATGGTTACCAAGTTTCACCATCAGCAAGTTCAGCTTTCTGCACACACGCACACTGTGTTTCGCAGAGGCACGTGGCGCTGGGTGTGGACAGCACATAATAACAACACTAATGACAAACTGAACTTCCTTTGTGTTTCATCACAGACTAAAAGACTGTTGGAGAATTTAAACATCAGAGAGGCAGCTCCGCGCGCTAACGACCAACAGCAGCCCTCAGCCCCGCCCGCTAAGGACCAATAGGAGCCCTCAGCTCCGCGCGCTATGGACCAACAGCAGCCCTCAGCCCCGCGCGCTAACGACCAACAAGAGATAAATTAATATCTCATTAAAGGTGAATTAAGAGTTCTACCTGAAGCCGAATTAAACAGTAGCTATGTGCACGCGCAGCTCGGTCCCGCTCCGGTGCACACACATTAAAATGATGAACTTTCAGAGTCCGGTTCCTACCGTAGACTGGCTCGTACCTGCAGCTGCTCCGGGACTGGAACCTGCGGTCACATGATCCGGAACTAGAACCTGCAGCTCCGCTTAGTTGATTGGCTGCACGGATCGATCATCGCAGATCGATGAGAAAGAAGATCTTCCTCTTCCTCCTCCTCTTCCTCTCTGTCCACTGAGGAGGCAACAGGCGCGCACACTGAGCCATGGGCACGCGCACGCCCATGCGCACACACTCGCGACCTTAAACGTGAAGCGGTGTGTTTTAAAGAAAATACACTTTAAGGAGGAAGACGTCTTATTTTGAAAATCCACTTTTAGATAATGGTACATCTTTCACAGGTTTGTGATACCATCCTGATGCCCGCCAAGGAGCGGTTCTCCTTCACCCAGCACCTCCTCAGCGCAACACTGCTGCATGGATATATATATATATATATATACATATACATATATAAATACATATATATATACATATACATATATATACATATATACGTATATATACATATATATATGTATATATACATATATATATGTATATATACATATATATATGTATATATACATATATATATGTATATATACATATATATATGTATATATACATATATATATGTATATATACATATATATATATACACATATACATATATAAATACATATATATATGTATACATATACATATATAAATACATATATATATATATGTATTTATATATGTAGATATAGATATATATATATATATAAATACATATATATATATATGTATTTATATATGTAGATATAGATATATATACATATATAAATACATATATATATATATGTATATATTTATATATGTATATATATAAATATATACATATATGATTACTCTATAATACCGGTACCTTTTCTTTAAAGTCATTGGAAATGAATGTTTAAAACAGTGCTCAGTGTAAAGGAGTACCCCCTCCCTTTGAAAAGTAACATTTTAAACAATATCTCAATGCAAGAACGGAAGGGAACAAGGAATGTGTGTGAATGTGAACGTGTATGCGTGTGTGTGTGTATGCGCTGCAGCATGTGACAGAGCCGGTCAGTGACAGAACACAAAAACAATTTCCAAAATGTTGACCAGCCCAAGTTTAATATAACGTGTTTAACTTCTAACATGAAAGTGAGGTTAATCATATATCTTAGATTACACATGTTTCACTTTTACTCAAATAAGAGCGATGCAGAATGAGTACAGCCCACAACACAAACTACTACACATCTAGTACTGTGTTCGGCCTCCATGATTTTTAATGGCAGCACCAAGTCTTCTAGGCATGGAAAGAACAAGTTGGAAACATTTTTGCCGAAACAATCTTTTTCCACTCTTCAAGAATGACCTCTTTTAGAGACTGGATGCTGGATGGAGAGTGATGCTCAACTTGTCTCTTCAGAATTCCCCATAGCTGTTCAATTGGGTTCAGATCAGGAGACATACTTGGCCACTGATTCCCTTTCACCCTGTTCTTCTTCAGAAATCCAACAGTGGCCTTAGATGTGTGTTTAGGATCATTGTCATGTTGGAAAAGTGCACGACGACCAAGGGCACGGAGTGATGGTAGCATCTTCACCATCATCATCACCTGTCCCACCATGAGCTCTTCGAACCCCTCCAATCTGGTTTTAGAACCCACCATAGCACTGAGACTGCCCTCAACAAAATCACTAATGACCTTCTGCTTGCTGCAGACAATGGCCTCATCTCCATCCTCATCCTCATTGACCTTTCTGCAGCTTTTGATACATTCTCCCACACCATCCTTCTCCACCGCCTCTCTGAGCTCATCGGGCTCAGTGGTTCAGCACTGTCCTGGTTCCGGTCCTACCTCACAGACCGGAAACAATTCATCACCCTAAATGGCTCCAACTCTCATACAGCTCCCGTCAACCATGGCGTGCACCAGGGCTCTGTGCTAGGTCCTCTGCTGTTCACTATTTACATGCTACCACTAGGTCATATCATCCGTAAACATGGACTCAACTTCCACTGCTACGCCGATGATACCCAACTCTATATCAGCACAAACCCCTCCTCCCAGCTCCCACCCTCACAACTTCCAACTGCCTGCAGGAACTCAAATCATGTATGACCACAAACCTACTCAAACTAAACAGCAATAAGACAGAGCTCATGGTGGTGGCCCCTGCACCACTGCTCAGGAAAGTTGGTGACCTGGCACTGGTTGTGGACGGCTGCTCCATTTCCTCATCTCCTGATGTGCGCAACCTAGGCGTCATCCCGGACTCCACTCTCTCCTTCCGGTCCCACATCAACAACATCACCAAGTCTGCCTTCTACCACCTCAGAAACATCTCACGACTCCGGCCTTCAGTCACAGAGACACTCATCCATGCCTTCATCACCTCCCGTCTGGACTACTGCAACAGTGTCCTGTCTGGACTGCCCACCAAGGCCCTTAGCAGACTCCAGTACGTCCAGAACTCAGCTGCCAGGGTTCTAACCCACACAAAGCCCTGACGGCATATCACTCCCATCCTCCAACAGCTCCACTGGTTGCCAGTCAAGTCACGCACCACCTATAAGATCCTCCTGCTCACCTACAAATCTCTCCATGGACTCTCACTACAACACCTCACAGATCTCCTCCATCCTTACACTCAGTCACATTCCCTGCGGTCCTCTGACAAGGACCTGCTGGCCACTCCCCGCACCAGATTGCAAACTTTTGGGGACAGGGCCTTCTCTGCCATTGCTCCCACACTCTGGAACAGCCTACCACTCCACGTCCGCTCTGCCCAATCCCTGCCCATGTTCAAGAAGCACCTCAAACATTTCTCTGCACTAAGTCCTGCCCTAACCCTCACTTTCAGAAGTTAAACACATGGCATATTAAACTTGGTCTGGTCAACATTTTGGAAAATGTGTTCGTGTTCGTTGAGATATTGTGTAAAATGTGACTTCTCAAAGGGGGTGTACTCATTTATGCTGAGCCCTGTAGATGGATGTGTTTCAGCTTCAAATGTTAAACCTTTAAGGCACTGCAGGTGTTTAGTTTGGACGGATTATATTATTTTATACAATTTAAGACAATTCTTGTAAAAATAAAATCAACCAAGGAGTTTAAAATGTTTCGTTATGGAGACAGGAGAGGAACTCTGCTCTGTGAAGGACACCGAAACCTTACTCACTGATCACCTGGGGGCGGGCTCAGGGGGGCTCAGGTGTGGTCAGGTGTCTGGTCAGGTGTCTGTTCAGGTGTGGTCAGGTGTGTTGTCAGGTGTGTGGTCAGGTGTGATCAGGTGTCTGTTCAGGTGTGATCAGGTGTCTGGTCAGGTGTGGTCAGGTGTCTGGTCAGGTGTCTGTTCAGGTGTGGTCAGGTGTGATCAGGTGTCTGTTCAGGTGTGTGGTCAGGTGTGTGGTCAGGTGTGTGGTCAGGTGTGATCAGGTGTCTGTTCAGGTGTCTGGTCAGGTGTCTGGTCAGGTGTGGTCAGGTGTCTGTTCAGGTTTGGTCAGGTGTGTGGTCAGGTGTGTGGTCAGGTGTGTAGTCAGGTGTGTAGTCAGGTGTCTGGTCAGGTGTCAGTTCAGGTTTGGTCAGGTGTGTGGTCAGGTGCGTGGTCAGGTGTCTGGTCAGGTGTCTGTTCAGGTGTGTAGTCATGTGTGTGGTCCGGTGTCTGTTCAGGTGTGGTCCGGTGTCTGGTCTGTTGTCGTCAGGTGTGGTCAGGTGTCTGTTCAGGTGTGGTCAGGTGTCTGTTCAGGTGTGATCAGGTGTCTGTTCAGGTGTGGTCAGGTGTGATTTGGTGTCTGGTCAGGTGTCTGTTCAGGTGTGGTCAGGTGTGTTCAGGTGTCTGGTCAGGTGTGTGGTCAGGTGTGGTCAGGTGTCTGGTCAGGTGTCTGGTCAGGTGTGGTCAGGTGTCTGGTCAGGTGTCTGTTCAGGTGTGGTCAGGTGTGGTCCGGTGTCTGGTCAGGTCTGGTCAGGTGTGTGGTCAGGTGTGGTCAGATGTCTGGTCAGTTTTGTGGTCAGGTGTGTGGTCAGGTCTGGTCAGGTGTGTGGTCAGGTCTGGTCAGGTGTGGTCAGGTGTGTGGTCAGGTCTGGTCAGGTCTGGTCAGGTGTGGTCAGGTGTGTGGTCAGGTGTGGTCAGGTGTGATCAGGTGTGGTCCGGTCTCTGGTCAGGTGTGGTCAGGTGTCTGTTCAGGTGTGGTCAGGTATCTGGTCAGGTGTGGTCAGGTGTCTCTTCAGGTGTGTGTTCAGGTGTGATCAGATGTCTGGTCAGGTGTGATCAGATGTCTGGTCAGGTGTGGTCAGGTGTCTGGTCAGGTGTCTGGTCAGGTGTGTGGTCAGATGTGGTCAGGTGTCTGGTCAGGTGTCTGTTCAGGTGTGATCAGGTGTCTGGTCAGGTGTGATCAGGTGTCTGGTCAGGTGTGGTCAGGTGTGTGGTCAGGTGTGTGTTGCTGGCTCAGATATGTCTCCGTCGACTGCCCTTCAGATGATTCTCTGTGTTATTCTCTTTATTAAACAAGAACAACAACTCTTCAGCATGGACTCATCTTGAGCCTCTAAGGACTGGTCTCACTGAGTCTGGTCCCCACAGTGACTCTGTGATGTCACACTGTTATAGCCATAACTTATTTAACAGAGGTCATCTACAGGGGGACTCAACATGAGGAGACACAGCCTCGCTCTGAGGGTAGCTCTGTCTCCACCAGGAAGTCTGGACCTCTGTCCTGTGCTGTCCTCTGATGTCCTGTGATGGTCTGAGATGTCCATAGAGTCAGAGTCTCTCAGCCCGGAGATAGTCCAGCTCGTCGCTCTCCTCTGGGCCTCGAACGCAACTCCTGCTGCCGTCTGAAAAAACAACAACAATGTTTTGTTTTTGTTTATATTTTCTGTACATCTTGTCCCAAATGTATATTTTTCACTTTCTTTTTAAATGCTATTTGATATGATTGTAATTACATTTCTGCAACGAAAAACATTTCCCAACTTGGGTTCAATAACAACAGGAGACAATAATCAATCCAAACAGAGAGACTGAGCAGGTGGTCCCTCTCCTGTGCTTCTATAGGTGTTTGTTACCTCCGGATCATAGTGACCTCACTATGGAACACTCGTTCATCAGAATTGAAATGTTTCTCAGGAGAGAGACTCGGCTCTGGTTTCAGACAGAGGGTGAAAAGAGGGGCTGCAGCTCAGGCAGTATGAGATAAAAAGAAGATCCTAACCTGCTAGAGGCCCCCAGGGGCCCTGTATGACAGTGAAGTATGTCCTGCATCCCAGAGAACATTCTCCCCAAACACCCCCGACATATAATGCTTTAAACCAGGGGTTTTCAACCGGTGGTCCGCGGACCCCTGGTGGTCCGCGGCGGCATTGCATGTGGTCCGTGACAAGAGCCTATGTTGATCAGTTCACCATTGTTTTTTTTTAATATAAATTCGCTTTGATATTTCAACACATTTCCAGAATACCGTTACATATCGTGAAAAATATGTTTAAAATAATATAAAGGAAATTCAAGCTGACAGAATGTAGCCTTGCGCCTATCCAGTCTATGGTAGCCTGTGATTCGCTAATGGTAATGAGTTGCGTCGCTAACCTCACTTATTATTCATTACGTACAGTCTTGCGAGCAAAGTTGACACACATTTATAAGCATAGCCGACGAGAGTATTTTAAGATAGGTTGTAGTACAGCAAACATTTGTTACATATGTACTAGTCTAGCTATATATCTAGCACCAATGGATCGTTTTGTAGTGAGGAAAGTGCCAGAGGGACAGGCTGCCATGACAGAGGGTCAGGCTGCCACGACAGAGGGACAGGCCGCCACGATAGGGCAAGGACAGGCTTCCGAAGCGTCAACTTCGCAAAAAAGACGAAAAAGAAAATACAATGAGGAATATGTTAAATATGGATTCACAGTGACGACAGACAGAGCAGGAGAGGAGGTACCACTGTGTTTCGTATGTTCAACAATTCTCTGTAATGAAGCTATGAAGCCGTCGAAACTTACGCGGCATATGGAGACGCATCACGTCCACTTGAAGGCCAAACCCGTTGAGTACATGCAACAGATGTTGCGTGATTTCAAAGGACAGCAGGCTACCATGAGGAAGAGTGCAAAAATAAATGAAAACGCACTGAAAGCATCGTATCTGGTCGCTCTCAGGGTTGCAAAAAGTAAGAAGCCCCATACCATTGCAGAGCAGCTTATATTGCCAGCAGCCATAGATATGTGCAGAGCTATGGTAAGCGAAGAATGTGCCAACAAATTAAAAACTATTCCGTTGTCAGACAACACAATCGGAAGACGAATTGGGGAAATGGCAAATGATGTCAAAGACCAGCTGATGGCAAAACTTCAGACAGTTCTGTTTTCCCTTCAAATCGACGAGACGACAGATGTTACTAATGATGCGCAACTGTTAACATTTGTGCGATACGAGGACAGTGGCACTATGTGCGAGGAATTTCTTTTTTGCAAACCACTGCCCGGGCGAACTACCGGTGTAGAAATATTTAAAGCACTGGACGATTTTTTCACGGAGCACAATATCTCGTGGCAGAGGTGCGTTGCATAATGCAGCGATGGGGCCCGAGCCATGAGTGGCAGCAAGACTGGACTGTTTGCGCATGTAAGGAGGGTGGCTCCGGGGGTAATTTGGACACACTGCCTGATTCATAGAGAGGCTCTCGCCTCCAAAGATCTCAGTGTTGAGCTCAGTGGTGTGTTTGATGTCGTTGTCAAGACGGTCAACTTCATAAAACGAAACGCATTGAATACACGCCTGTTTTCATCCCTATGCCATGACTTGGGAAGTGAACACAGCTCTCTCCTTTATCATTCAGAGGTGCGTTGGCTGTCTCGCGGCGCTGTGCTCGCCCGTGTGTTTGAACTACGCGGAGCTATCTACGAGTTCTTGTGCGAGAAGCATTCTGATCTGGCTTCCAATTTCAACGATAGTTACTGGTTAACTAAGCTGGCGTACCTCACAGATGTTTTTGCAGAGCTGAACAAGTTGAACAGCTCCATGCAAGGGAGAGATGCAAACGTCATGCAGCTCTACGAGAAGCTCGACGCATTTGTGAAAAAAATGTCAAAGTGGATCGAACGAGTGGAGAGCAATAACTTGGCGATGTTTCCTTCAGTTGAGGAATACCCTGACAGCACTGACATCAACGACACTATATGTGAGCATTTGAGGAAGCTTGTGCGTCAATTCGCAAAGTACTTCACTGATTCGGAAGAGTGGCGCCGTGACAGCAAGTGGATCCTGCTCCCATTCAGTGACGATGCATCAGTAGGGTCAAGTCTGACGGCTGTGGAAGAGGATAAGCTGATTGAGATGTCCACAGACTCTGTCAGGAGGCATATGTACGACACACAGCCCCTTGTTAAATTCTGGATAAGTTGCCAGACAGAATTTCCACAGCTTGCTGCAAAAGCAATGAGGTGTCTTTTGCCCTTTCCAACCACATACCTGTGTGAGAGTGGTTTTTCTACACTGGCGTACTTAAAGAATAAGTACAGGGCTAGGCTTGATCCAGAGAATGACATGAGACTGTCTCTGTCTACCATTTCGCCACGAATAGACAGGCTGTGTGGACTTCACCACGCCCAGATATCACACTGACAGGTAGGCCTAATTCTCCCATGTTTTCACTGTTACGACCCTGGCGGGTTTAGGCCCCGCCCTGTGTTAATGGTAAGCCTGTTCTCTCTCCCTGCTTTTCTCAATCTCTCTCTGCTTTTCTCAATCTCTCTGTCTCTACAGCAGGTGATTGGTGACAGGTCTGTCCTGGCTGGGTTATAAAAGCCCTGACCAGCCAGCAGTTGAGGCTGCCTTGGTCTTCATTTGTTGGATTTTGGTTCTCCGGTGTTGTTGGATTTTTGTTCTCCGTTGTTGTTTTGTCACACACCTAGACTGACTTTGCATGACATTTTTAGTTACTTTTCCCAATACTGAATTGCACAACACTTTATTATTCTTTATTCTTTCTTTAAAATAATCTTTAATTTAATTTAATTTAATAAATCTACTTTTATTATTATAAAATCTGCGTGGCCTCTCTTTCATGTTTCATGCATTGAGCTATGCATGTAACACCAAATACACACGCGCACGCGCAGGCACATCAGTGGGCCGCGGATTGCTTTCTAGTCCGAATGGTGGTCCCTGGGACAAAACCAGTTGAAAACCCCTGCTTTAAACTGTCTGCAGATGCAGAATGAGTTTCTCTCCCACACACTCCCCCCCCTACTTGAAACGCCTCTATTGGACTCTGTTTACTTCCGGAACATAGTGACATCAACATGGAACACAGCGCTCCCGCAGATATATGATACAGTGGTTGTCTAAGATATAAAACTGTTACATACAGAGGTCCTGAGTCGGCAGCAGCTGGGGGGACGCAGACTTCAGGGACCCTGCAGGAGAGAGGCACTCTGCTGGGTCCGGACTCAGGGCCCCTGTGAGGGACTGGAGCTCAGAGCTGGTCCCTCCAGACCGGAGGTTGTACTGAGAGAAGCCCCGACTCTCATCCGTCTCACAGGGACCTGAGAGGGAGGAGGAGGGGGGTAGGGAGGAAGAGGAAGGTAGGGAGGAAGAGGAAGGGAGGGAGGAAGAGGAGTGCAGCGGGTGAGGAGGGGTGAGGGAGCAGCAGGTGGGGGGCAGGTAGGAGTCCTCCAGAGGGCCCAGTCTGCTCAGCTGATTGGACAGAGCCTCCACACTGCAGTCCAGAGGGGGGGGGGGTCTGAGGGAGGAGAAGGGGGGAAGGAGTAGGTGGGGAGAGCTGCTTTCCCCGGTGGCAGCATGCAGGAGCTGGAGTTCATCAAACACCTGCAGGAGGAAGAGGAGGGTCATAATGTGTGTGTGTGTGTGTGTGTGTGTGTGTGTGTGTGTGTGTGTGTGTGTGTGTGTGTGTGTGTGTGTGTGTGTGTGTGTGTGTGTGTGTGTGTGTGTGTGTGTGTGCGTGTGCGTGTGTGCGTGTGCGTGTGCGTCTGACCTTGGTCATGGCTGGTCTCTTCTTCCTCTTCCTCTCTAGACACCTGCATGCCAGAGCCACCAGCTGCATGCAGCCTGCAGGTTCCACATCGCCCCCTGCAGGCACACATCTCTCTGAATGTATAGCAGGCATGTTTGAGCTGACTGGACTCAGGTAAATAAATAGCTGACACACACCTGAGGTGAGTCGGTGGTCCAGCTGGTTCCTCCAGGCTTCTACAGAAGATCCGCCCTGACAGTCCTCCACCTCGTCCAGCAGGTCCTTCTACAGAACCACAACCAAGTTACTCAGACAATCATCATATTATGCTGTGTGTGTGTGTGTGTGTGTGTGTGTGTGTGTGTGTGTTCTAACCAGGTATCTGTCTCCTGATGTCCTGTTTCTCTCCAGAGCTCGACGGCCTGTCAGGACCTCCAACAGCACCTGGAACACACACAGACCTGCAGTCTGCCTTCAACTTATTTACTATCAACACCCTGCTGTGTGTGTGTGTGTGTGTGTGTGTGTGTGTGTGTGTGTGTGTGTGTGTGTGTGTGTGTGTGTGTGTGTGTGTGTGTGTGTGTGTGTGTGTGTGTGTGTGTGTGTTGATAAAGTTGTAGAGTTTGAATGCAGGTGCTGTTAGGCATGTTGTTTTCATCAGGACTACACCTGGTGACCTCAGACTACATTTCCCATCAGCCCCTGCCTCACCACTCCGAAGCTGTAGACGTCCACGGCGGTGCTCAGCACCCCGTCCCTCACATACTCATCAGGGAGGTAAGCCAGCGTCCCCCGAACCGTCTCCGTCCTCCCCACAGACTCTGTCTGTCCCGCAGAGCGGGAAGAGGGGCGGGACCGGGCCAGACCAAAGTCTGAGAGCCGGGCCTGGAGATGCAGGTCCAGCAGGATGTTGGAGCTGCAAAGAGAGTAAGACAGGTACAGGGAGTGAGACAGGTACAAAGAGTGAGACAGGAACAGGGAGTGAGACAGGTACAGGGAGTGAGACAGGTACAAAGAGTGAGACAGGAACAGGGAGTGAGACAGGTACAGGGAGTGAGACAGGTACAAAGAGTGAGACAGGAACAGGGAGTGAGACAGGTACAAGAGTGAGACAGGAACAGGGAGTGAGACAGGTACAGGGAGTGAGACAGGTACAAAGAGTGAGACAGGAACAGGGAGTGAGACAGGTACAAAGAGTGAGACAGGAACAGGGAGTGAGATAGGTACAGAGAGTGAGACAGCAACAGGGGGTGTGACAGGTAAAGAGAGGAAGACAGGTAAAGAGAGTGAGACAGGTACAGAGAGTGAGACAGGTGCAAAGCGTGAGACAGGCACAGAGAGTGAGACAGGTGCAAAGCGTGAGACAGGCACAGAGAGTGAGACAGGTGCAAAGCGTGAGACAGTCACAGAGAGTGAGACAGGTACAAAGCGTGAGACAGGCACAGAGAGTGAGACAGGTACAAAGCGTGAGACAGGCAAAGAGAGTGAGACAGGCACAGAGAGTGAGACAGGTGCAAAGCGTGAGACAGGCACAGAGAGTGAGACAGTGAGACAGTATAGCGACTTCAGAACACAAGTCTCTGAGGCCGGGCCGGGCCAGGCCCAACTGTGTGACCCTATCAAAGAAATGACTCACTGAGATGAAAATGTGAGGAGAACAACAAAGTGCTTTATGACGAGAGGATCCATTTAGGACAGCAGAGGATGATAATCAAAGTCACCGTACAGTTTGCGGTCAACAACAAATACAACGACCCTGTCGTCACCCTCTCTTCCGCACACACACACCTGCCTCAGGTGAACAGGTGATTATAATTCATTCCTGTGAGTGCCGCCCATATCCATGTGACCCAAACGAACCAACCCATTGCAATCGCCAAACACACACACAATAATATCTTATTATTAATAACAACAATAATTCATCATCATCATCATCATCATCATCATCATCATCATCATCATCATCATACAAACCTAATTTGATAATAAAACAAAATATAACAGTTTACGTTTCATGGCAGACAGGCAGACAGACAGACAGACAGACAGACAGACAGACAGAGAGTTGGGGGTCTGACCTCTTGACATCTCCATGGATCAGTGCTGGGGGGCCGTCGGGGGGGCAGTGCAGGAACTGCAGCGCTGCAGAGGCTCCTTCAACGACCCCGAGTCTCTGAGACCAGGAGAGAGACACACACTGCCACACACACACACACACACACACACACACACACACACACACACACACACACACACACACACACACACACACACACACACACACACACACACACACACACACACACACACACACACACACACACACACACACACACACACACACACACACATAATTATACACACAGTAATAACTAAATAAATGTGATATACCTTTTATAAATGTTTGTGTGTGTGTGTGTGTGTTACGTTGTGCAGCTGGTCCTCCAGAGATCTGTTCTCCATGTAGCTAAAGATCAGACACACTGACCCCCCTCCCTCACTGAACCCCAGCAGGTCCACGATGTTGGGGTGTCTGAACCTGAACACAGCACGGATCAACATCACTACATCTCACAGACTGTACCTGAACACATCATGATGACATCATCATGAACTCACTTTGACAGTTTGTCCACTTCAGTCTGAAAGCTCTCCTTCAGCAGAGCCCAGTCCATCAGAGTGTCCTACATCACAACAACAACAGCCAATCACAGTCCACTTCCTGTCTGAGACACAGGGCTGCCTCTCTCTTTTTTCAATGTGAAAATAAAATGCCTGTCTGCTCTGTGATTGGCTGGGAGCTCTGTTCTGTGATTAGCTGGGAGTTCTAAGCTCTGTTCTGTGATTGGCTGGGAGCTCTGTTCTATGATTGGCTGGGAGCTCTCTGTTCTGCGATTGGCTGGGAGCTCTCTGTTCTGTTCTGTGGTTGGCTGGGAGCTCTCTGCTCTGTTCTGTGATCGGCTGGGAGCTCTGTTCTGTGATTGGCTGGGAGCTCTGTTCTGTGATTGGCTGGGAGCTCTCTGCTCTGTTCTGTGATCGGCTGGGAGCTCTCTGCTCTGTTCTGTGATCGGCTGGGAGCTCTGTTCTGTGATTGGCTGGGAGCTCTGTTCTGTGATTGGCTGGGAGCTCTCTGCTCTGCTCTGTGATCGGCTGGGAGCTCTCTGTTCTGTGATTGGCTGGGAGTTCTAAGCTCTGTTCTGTGATCGGCTGGGAGCTCTCTGCTCTGTGATTGGCTGGGAGCTCTAAGCTCTGTTCTGTGATTAGCTGGGAGTTCTAAGCTCTGTTCTGTGATCGGCTGGGAGCTCTCTGTTCTGTGATTGGCTGGGAGCTCTAAGCTCTGTTCTGTGATCGGCTGGGAGCTCACTGTTCTGTGATCGGTTGGGAGCTCTCTGTTCTGTGATTGGCTGGGAGCTCTAAGCTCTGTTCTGTGATCGGCTGGGAGCTCTCTGCTCTGTTCTGTGATTGGCTGGGAGCTCTCTGTTCTGTGATTGGCTGGGAGCTCTCTGTTCTGTGATTGGCTGGGAGCTCTCTGTTCTGTGATTAGCTGGGAGTTCTAAGCTCTGTTCTGTGATCGGCTGGGAGCTCTCTGCTCTGTGATTGGCTGGGAGCTCTAAGCTCTGTTCTGTGATTAGCTGGGAGTTCTAAGCTCTGTTCTGTGATCGGCTGGGAGCTCTCTGTTCTGTGATTGGCTGGGAGCTCTCTGTTCTGTGATTAGCTGGGAGTTCTAAGCTCTGTTCTGTGATCGGCTGGGAGCTCTCTGTTCTGTGATCGGCTGGGAGCTCTCTGTTCTGTGATCGGCTGGGAGCTCTCTGTTCTGTGATTAGCTGGGAGTTCTAAGCTCTGTTCTGTGATCGGCTGGGAGCTCTCTGTTCTGTGATCGGCTGGGAGCTCTCTGTTCTGTGATTGGCTGGGAGCTCTAAGCTCTGTTCTGTGATCGGCTGGGAGCTCTCTGTTCTGTGATCGGTTGGGAGCTCTCTGTTCTGTGATTGGCTGGGAGCTCTAAGCTCTGTTCTGTGATCGGTTGGGAGCTCTCTGTTCTGTGATTGGCTGGGAGCTCTAAGCTCTGTTCTGTGATCGGCTGGGAGCTCTCTGCTCTGTTCTGTGATTGGCTGGGAGCTCTCTGTTCTGTGATTGGCTGGGAGCTCTCTGTTCTGTGATTAGCTGGGAGTTCTAAGCTCTGTTCTGTGATCGGCTGGGAGCTCTCTGCTCTGTTCTGTGATTGGCTGGGAGCTCTCTGTTCTGTGATTGGCTGGGAGCTCTCTGTTCTGTGATTGGCTGGGAGCTCTCTGTTCTGTGATTGGCTGGGAGCTCTCTGTTCTGTTCTGTGATTGGCTGGGAGCTCTCTGTTCTGTTCTGTGATTGGCTGGGAGCTCTCTGTTCTGTGATTGGCTGGGAGCTCTCTGTTCTGTTCTGTGATTGGCTGGGAGCTCTCTGCTCTGTTCTGTGATTGGCTGGGAGCTCTCTGTTCTGTGATTGGCTGGGAGCTCTCTGTTCTGCTCTGTGATTGGCTGGGAGCTCTCTGTTCTGCTCTGTGATTGGCTTGGAGCTCTGTTCTGCTCTGTGATTCGCTGGGAGCTCTGTTCTGTTCTGTGATTGACTACCTGTTTGAGCCTCTTCACGGCACAGTCCCTTTTCCTGAGAGTCGCTCGGTACACGACTCCAAACCCCCCCCTCGCCCACCTGCAGGGCGGGGGAGAACCCCAACGTCCCATCATGCACCTCTTCATACGACCAGCGCATCACACCGCTGCTGCTTGCCAACACCGGGGGGGGCTGAGGGACGACATCATTACATCATACTGTGTGTGTGTCTGTGTGCGTGTGTGAGTGACTGAGTGAGAGAGTGAGAGAGTGAGTGAGTGACTGAGTGAGAGACTGAGTGAGAGAGTGAGTGAGTGACTGAGTGAGAGAGAGATTGACTGACTGAGACAGTGAGAGACTGACTGACTGACTGAAAGAGTGAGAGACTGACTGACTGAGAGTGTGAGTGAGTGAGTGAGTGAGTGAGTGAGTGAGTGAGTGAGTGAGTGAGTGAGTGAGAGACTGACTGAGATAGTGAGAGAGTGAGTGAGTGAGTGAGAGACTGACTGAGAGAGTGAGAGAGTGAGTGAGTGACTGAGTGACTGAGTGAGAGACTGACTGAGAGTGTGAGTGAGTGAGTGAGTGAGTGAGTGACTGAGTGAGAGACTGACTGAGAGTGTGAGTGAGTGAGTGAGTGAGAGACTGACTGAGAGAGTGAGAGAGTGAGTGAGTGAGTGAGAGACTGACTGACTGAGTGAGTGAGTGACTGAAAGAGTGAGAGACTGACTGACTGACTGACTGACTGACTGACTGACTGACTGAGTGACTGACTGAAAGAGTGAGAGAGTGAGAGACTGACTGACTGACTGACTGAGTGAGAGACTGACTGACTGAGTGAGTGACTGACTGAAAGAGTGAGTGAGTGAGAGACTGACTGACTGACTGACTGAGTGAGAGACTGACTGACTGAGTGAGTGACTGACTGAAAGAGTGAGTGAGTGAGAGATTGACTGACAGAGAGTGAGAGACTGACTGACTGAGTGAGTGAGTGAGTGAGTGACTGAAAGAGTGAGAGACTGACTGACTGAGACAGTGAGAGAGTGAGTGAGTGAGTGAGTGAGTGAGTGAGTGAGTGAGTGAGTGAGTGAGTGAGTGAGTGAGTGAGTGACTGACTGACTGACTGACTGACTGACTGACTGACTGACTGAGTGAGTGAGTGAGTGAGTGACTGACTGACTGACTGAAAGAGTGAGAGACTGACTGACTGAGTGAGTGAGTGAGTGAGTGTGAGTGAGTGACTGACTGACTGAAAGAGTGAGAGACTGAGTGAGTGAGTGAGTGAGTGAGTGAGTGAGTGAGTGAGTGACTGAAAGAGTGAGAGACTGACTGACCGGGGGGGGCTGAGGGACGACATCATTACATCATACTGTGTGTGTGTCTGTGTGCGTGAGTGAGTGAGTGAGTGAGTGAGTGAGTGAGTGAGAGTGACTGACTGACTGACTGACTGACTGAAAGAGTGAGAGACTAACTGAGTGAGTGAGTGAGTGAGTGAGTGAGTGAGTGAGTGAGTGAGTGAGTGAGTGAGTGAGTGACTGACTGACTGACTGACTGATGAAAGAGTGAGAGAGACTGCCGGGGGGGGGTGGGGGGACACATCTTAATCATATGTTGTGTGTCTGTTGGGGTGTGTGAGTGATGAGTGAAGAGTGTACTGGTGGAGAGTGAGAGGGGTGAGTGAGTGGGGAGTGACTTGAAGGAGTGAAGGTGACTGACTGACAGGGGGATGAGGAGGATGACTGGACAGTGAGAGAGGGGTTTGAGTGAGGGCTGGATGGAAAGGTGAGAGTATGATTATTA